>NC_133666.1:252437655-252525096 GCF_037893015.1 Macrotis lagotis
TTTATTTTCTGTCCTTTTTGTCCATATTATTATCAGATATTAGAATATTTTATTTATAAGTTGCTTGGAGAAAAAAATCATCTATTTTGATCAAAGAGTAAGAAAACTGTATTATTATTCTCAACAAGATGCCTTTTTCCAATCAATCAATCAATCAATCAATCAAGTCTAATTGGATACAAGGAAATAGGAAGAAAAGAAAAAAAGGAGGAAATCAAGGAGATAGCTCACCTCTGTGAGCTCAATATTGTATTATTATTATTATTGGTGCAAATAGTTCATTTTAATTTGTTTGGGGTGAAGGAGTAAATGAGAAGTAGTAAGTTTTTTTTTTTTTATGAAAACTTGTCTTAGAATGAACAAAATCTAGGTTTAGGACATCTCTTTCTGTGTAATCCTGGGCAAATCAAATAATTTCTCTATATCCCAGGCATTTTCTCCTTACCTCCTCCTCATAGAATTCTTCTCTTTCTTTAACATGCAACTCAAACACCATCTTCTGAATATACCCCACACTTCAAGTGCTTTCCTTCCCAAACAACCTTGTATTTAACTACTTTGCATATACTAGTATTTATTGACTTTCTGTTCAAACTGTTTGTCATTACACACACACACACACACACACACACACACACACACACACACACACACACACACACACACACACACAAAGACATATACTTTATATATTTTATTTGTTCTTATTGTCTTTCTCATTAAAATGTAAATTCATCAAGAGTTAGAAGAGACTGTTTCAGTCTGTACTTTGTAGCCCCAGCACTATGAGGCAGAGATAAAGAGGAAGACATGGGAGCAGGGTGCTCACTTCAAAGGCACAGATATGGGAGATGGATGTTAAAGAGGAGGCTTATGTGGCTGAACCATAGAGCACAAAAAGGGGAGTAATAAATAATGAGATTTGATTTTCATAATAATCCTGTCAGGTGAGTACTATTATTATTATCCTTATTTTACAGATGATGAAACTGAAACTCAAGTTAAGTGACTTGTCAAACCTCAAACCATATTGAATTCAGCTCTTCTGCAACTCTAGATCTGTAATTGCTCCTAGGCAGAGGAAAGATTTAAGACAATAGCCTGAAGAGAAGATAATGAGGTTGTGGGTTTGCCTTTCTTTTTGACTGAGGAAAAGGGCATGCTTTAAGGCAGGCAGGAAGGAAAGAGTGAAGAGTAGAGAAAAAGAAATAATTGAGGAAGCATTCTGTTGAAGAAGGTGGGAGGGAATGTGAACAATGGTGCATGAACATGAGTTGGTTTTAGCAAGAGGGGCCACTTTATCAAACATTTGAATTTTAAAAGGAGGAAGGCATGGAGTTTATAATATTGAGGGGGGTTTTGAGATAAATACAAGGGAAAAAGAAAATATTTGGGTTGCACACTTTCATTTTCTCCTTAGGCAAGGTCCTCACCTAAAAGAATTACTTCTACTTTCAATGATAACCTGTGTTTAAGAAGTGACAAGAGCTTATGACTGAAAAAAGGAATTGGGGGGGTTGAGTAGTGACAATATGGGATGAGATGAACATCTGAGGTTCTACACTGATACTCTAAAATACAAAAATATCTAGAAGAAGATCTCTTCATAATGTGATGCTTTATGGAGAGATGAGGATGGAAATCATATAGGATGGAAAGATGCAGACGATTATTATATAAACAGAGAGTACCCAAATCAATTAGATCTCATAGTCAATGAAGGATAGAAATATTAAAAAACATGTATGGTACTTATACATGGGAATACATTTTGGAGTTTGAGTTCATCACTGCAGTCATCTTGCTGAGGATTTGACAGAATTTTTGTTCCATTTAACAAAACTCTGGGTTAATATAAGCAGTCATGCCACAAAATCACTCTGATACAAACAACAATAGTCTGCTGATATTTGTGCTTCATTCTCAAAGAAGACCATGACATCAGGGAAGGTGATGCCAATGAAAACACATGAATTATATTTGAGTAAGGGGGGCTGTGCTAAGTCACCAACCTCACTTTCTTTTCCAGACATATCTGGAATGACCAATGTCCAATGACCAGATATGAATCAGACTGGAGATGACCCTGGATGTGAAGCAATCAGGGTAAAATGACTTGCCCAAAGTCATGCAGCTAGTAAGTGTCAAGTATCTGAGACTGGATTTGAACTCCTCTCTTCCTGACTCCAAGGCCAGTGCTCTGCACCACCATCATAAATCTGATTATCTGAAAGAGATTTAAGAACTATTTTTGACCTAGGCATTGTTTGAAAGTATATAAATCTGGGCCTAGCTAGGTGGCACAGTGGATAGAGCACCAGCCCTGGAGTCGGGAGGATCTGAGTTCAAATATGGATTCAGACACTTAATAATTACTGAGCTGTGTCTGTGTGACCTTGGGCAAGTCACTTAACTCCATTGCCTTGCAAAAATCAAATATATATATATATATATATATATATATACATATATACATATATACATACATATATATATCATCTAAATGAAGTCAGATCTAAATAAATGGAAAAATGTCAATTGCTCATGGTTAGGTTGAGCTAATATAATAAAAATGACAATTCTACCCAAATTAAATTACTTATTAAATAATTATTTTATGAACCCCAAAAATAGTAACAAAATTCATTTGGAGCAACAAAAGGCCAAGCATAACAAGGGAACTGATGAAAAAAATGTAAAGGAAAGTGGTCTAGTACTACTAGATCTAAAACTATACTATAAAGCAGCAGTCATCAAAACTAATGGTTAAGAAATAGAAAAACGGATCCATGGATTAGGATAAATTCAAAAGAAACAGTAGTAAATGACTACAGTAATCAACTGTTTGACAAACCCAAAGACATTAGTTTTTTGGGTTAAGAACTCACTATTAGACAAAGATTGTTGTGAAAAATGGAAAATAGTATAGCAAAAACTAGGCACAGACCCACATTTCACACCCTTGTACCAAAATAAGGTCAAAATGAATGCAGGATTTAGTCATAAAGTGTGACACCACAGATAAAGTAATAGATCAAGAAATAATCTGTTAGATCCATGGAAAGGGGAGAAATTTATGACCAAACAAGAAATATAGTACATTATAAATTGTGAAATGGATGATTTTGACTATATTAAATTAAAAAGTTTTTGCAGTAGCAAAATCGATGCTGCCCCAAAATAGAAAAAAAACAGAAAGCGGGGAAACAATTTTCACAGCTAGGGGTTCTGATAAAGGTCTCATTTCTAAAATATGTAGAGAATTAGATCAGATTTATAAGGTTACAAGTCATTCCCCAGTTGATAAAAGGTCAAAGAATATGAACAGACAGTTTTCAAACAAAGAAATTAAAGCTATATATAATCATATGAAAAAATGCTCCAAATCATCACTCATTAGAGAAATGCAAATTAAAGTAACTCTGAGGTATCTTCTCCCACTGATCAGATTGGCTAAGGTGACAAAAAGGGGAAATGATCAATGTTGGAGAGGTTGTGGAAAGATTAGGACATTAATGTATTATTGTGGAGTTGTGAACTGATCCAACCATTCTGGGAAATAATAGGGAACTATGCCCCAAAAGTAATAATACTGATCATGCCCTTTGACCCAGCAATTCCAATACTAGGCCTATAACCAGAAGAATCATAAAAATGGGAAAAGTCTCACATGTTCTAAAACATTCATAGCATCTCTTTTTGTAGTGACAATGAACTGGAAATTGAGGGGATGCCCATCAATTGGTGAAAGGTTGAACAAGTTATGGTATATGAATGTTATGAAATACTATTGTTCTATAAAATCATAAATGATTTGACTCTAGAGAAGCATGGAATGATTTACAGGATCTGATGCAGAGCGATAAGAACCAAGAGAATATTCTACATATTATCACTAGCATTGTGAATTGATCAATCTTGATGTATGCAGCTGCTCTCAGCAGTTCAAAGAGTTGGGACAACCCCATTAGACCACTATGGACAATGCTATTCCCATCCATAGGAAGAAAAACCAAACCAAACCAAATCAAACCAAAAAACCCTTTCAGAATTTGATGAACATTGAGAGCATTCACTTTTTAAAAAATTTCTTATGTATTTCCTTCCCTTAACCCTATTTCCTCATACTGTAAATGACTAAGCTGTAAACGTGTTTAATACAAATCTGTATGTACAATGTTAAACCTGACTGTTATCAGCTGAGGGGAGGGGTTGGGAAGGGAGGATGGAGGGAAATTATGTAACTTAAAAATATGCATATGCATATGGATGAATGTTGGAAAACTTTGATAACATGTATCTGAAAAAATAAAATATCAATTTAAAAAAGAAACTATGTAAAGACACTCCTAACAAGTAAGATATGGATTAGGGTACAAGTGATCCTCTTCCAATGGCACTGCTCTTGGGTTCTAGGGGAAGAAGAGATGTTATTTGGGCCTGGAGGATCATTATTTGGATAAAAACTTTATAACATACTCCCCCCCCTCTGTTAAAGTAACGATCTAATTTTTAAAATAGTTTTATTTTCAGTTATGAATTCTCTCCAACCCATTTCCCCTTCTTCCATTCATTGAGAAAGCAAGTACAAACATATATTGTCAAGCAAAACAAATTCCTTCATTAGCCTTGTCCCCGCCTGTTCCCCCAGATGTTTAAATTTGCTAAGTCCATATTTACTTCAGACTGGAGGTGAGTGATGTGTTTCATCATGAATCCTCTGGAATTTTGGTTGGTCATTTTATTCCTTAGTCTTTCACAGTTGTTTGTTAAAGCAAACTTTCTGGTATTCTTCTTCATTCATTAAGTCAGATTTTTCAGAGTATAATTATTCTAGGACAATAATTATTATTATAGTGAACTGGTCTCGAAGCAATAAAACCTGGGTTCAAGTCATGCCTCAGGCATATAATGGCAGTGTGTCCTTTGGTAAATCACTTATTAGTTCTTTAGGTAATGATCTGACTTTTTTTCTCTTTTTAGGCAATTAGAATTAAGTGACTTCCAATGTCACAAAACTAGTAAATCTCTGAGGTGGGATTTGAAATCTTCCTGACTTCAGGACTAGTGCTCTATTCATAGAGCCAGAGCCACCTAATTGCTCCTAAAGATCTGATTTTTAAGAGAAGACCAGAATTCATATAGGGAGTTTCCCCACCAGGAAGTTCCCTATAACAATGACATCATGGGCACATTCCCATCCCTAATCATTACACTTACTAATGGTGAACTTAAGGGACTAATTCATTATCAATCAATCAGCAAGTATTCACTAAATGTTGAATGTATATAGGGACTGTTCTAGGTTCTCCTTCCTCTCTAGCAAACTTATTATACACTCATGAACAATTAATGTACATCCCAGTTAAATGATAATTGGAGATCACACTGCAGGAGATACTAAATAGATATATGTTTTAGAGTGCTAGATGATCAATATAGCTAATAAATGCTCTAGGAGCTAAGAAGGATAGGGTTCTTTTAACTGAGGGATATTCAGGGAAGACTTGCAATCTGATAAGTTGGAACTTGAAAAAGGTTAGTTCTGTTCTATCAGGACTTTCTAAGTACTTTCTAAGAAATTTTATACTTTTAACTTATTTTAATGCTCTAGTTTATTAGAGAAAGAATTTTGCAAATACACTTTCTCACTGCTCACCTGAAAACTCAAGGGAAATGTACCTAAAATGGTCTTAGAATATCAATTCATCAGGATAGGTAGTATGTGTGTGTGCATGAAGTGCAAGAAAGATCTAACCCTTTTTTTGAATCTGGTGGAAAAATACAAGAGCTGGATTTGTACTTTTGACTTTGCTATCTGAATAGAACTCAGAAGCTCCAAAGAACAAGAATGTGAATCCTTTTATTAGAATACAAAAAACTTTTTCCTAAGGGCTTTGTATAAGGCCAACACAACCAGTAAAATGGAAGTTTAAATTGGTAGTACCACTCCAAGAAGAAAAGTTCCTTACTATGATAGCTTAGTGTAAAATAAAAACCTAGATTTTGTTCACAGGTCTCATAGTTGAAAGAGGTAATCAAATGCTAGTTGGACTAGAGGATAAATACCCTTGGTCTCCTGTATAAGTACCAAGCAGTGTCTGTAAGCTATAGACACATAAATACACTTTAGATTCTTCCTTGAACTTGAGGGACATAGAGATAGTAGGTAGAACAAGTGATAACTCATGAATAGATTCAGTTGCAGAGGTCTAATATTCATGGACATAACTTCTGTGAATAGGGGTTTGTACTGGATGGATCTCTAATGCAAAACTTGGAGCTGATGCAGTAAGACAGAATTTAAAATGTATTGAACCTTCCAATGGATTGTAAGTATTATAGAGAAGTGCTCAATCAATCAATAAACATTTATTTAAAACTTATTATGTGCCAGACATTATGCTAAATGATGGGGAAAAGCAAAGACAGTTACTTTCTATTCAACACTGGAAGGTTTTAAAATGTTTTATTTGACTGTTGCATAATATCTAAGAATTTTTTTATCATTTAATGATATAAAATGCATAAAGCTCTTTTCAAACCTTAAAGGCTCATATTAACATAAGCTGGCATCATCATCATCATCATCAATCACCTTTGTAAGAGGAAATGTGGTTGAATAGATAGAGCCCTCCTTAAAATCAGCAAACTGAATTCAACTTCCAGTTTTTATACCTACTAATTATGTTACTCTGGTCAAGTCATTTAACCTCTTACTGTCCATGGTCAACTCTTTTAAGACTGTAAGTTTCAGGGCAGTTTCCAATCTGTGTGGTCAGAGAAAATTTCCTCACTTGGAGTAGCCCAATCATTGAAGACCTAGTTAAATGGATGAGTGAAAACTGTGGAGAGCCTAGAGTTTAGTTAGACATCAAAGACACCAAAGTCATCCACTGCATCCAGGTCCATCATCAGTTGTCTTGACTTTTGTCCTGCCTCTGGACTTCAGTGCCTCTGGGAGAGAAAGTGAGGCTTATGACTTTGCACAACTGCATCACTTAAATCCAATTTGTATATGGGTCAAGATATCACCCATCACCAAGTATTTTATCCTAATAACAAGATGTCATTAGTCCTCTTAGAAAACAAAGCAAAAATGAAAACAGGAAAATGATTAAATGTGTGTATGTTTAGCATCAATCTAAGTCTCTTTCATCTGAGAGATTTTTCTAACTTTTTGGATGGAGGTTTAACTAAATAAATATTGTGATTCCCTTGAAAAGTAGCTTAGGTTCTTAGTACTTGAGTTTCTCTTATAGGGGTTCCATGGCTTTCAATGATAATTTCACTTCTATAAAGATAGAATTTTGTACTGAACAGACTGAAACAGGCTATTTTGGATAGGAAATGTAGCCATTAAAGCAGGCCATAGGCACCCACTATTCTAGGAGGGAACTGGTTGGCTAGGCATTCTTTAATCATACCAATAAACTGCACATTTATCATAAATATATTGGTTTCTGTTTTTTTCAGATGACCTAGGAAAAGCTCAGTTGTAAACACCATCTTGGTATAGTTTATTAAAGCTCATGAGAAATAAAATATTCTTAAACTTCTTAAGAGGCCAACAAAAGAAAACAAAGCATCCCCTCATCCATAGTCCAAGCACAGCAATCTAAGTAGCTTGCCAAACCCAAAGTAGAGCAAGAATGGCTTGTTGCAGCCAAGTTCAAATATCATAAATTTAAATGTACATTCCTGCTACTCTGAGACTTGAAGATGACTTACCTCAGTCACTTAAGGGAAGTGCTAATTTTCCCTGGGCAGACATATATCAGCCTTCCAAATAAGTTTTTAAAAGTCCAAGAACCCACAAAATGTTTACTAGCTTAAAAAATGCTCATGAGCCATAAAGTCTTTCCAGCTTCTAACATCATGAGATTAAATGAAGGCCCACAGTTAAATACTTATGCCAAGTTGAACCTGAAATACAAATTCCCCTCCCCTCCCCTCCAATCAAAGGAACTAAAGCAGAAGAAAAAAATGAGATACAGTGTTTAGAATACAAAATAAAATAAAGAAGGCAGAGAGAAGATCCAAAGTAAGGAAAATTATAATAATCTTGGTTCTTCAAGTTGCCCACCAAAATGAGGCTAGACACCCACTTTCAGCAAAGGGATTGATTCATATTCTTTATCCCATGACCTTGAGATGAATGGCATTTGAGGTTGAAGGTCCAATTTTTTGCTGTGTAAAAGAGCGAAACTGGTTGACCTACATTAGACTTTTTGAGCTCATTATTTTGAGGTTCACTAGTATACATTATGATCTGAATAACTGAATCAGCTACAGGAAATTTGAAAAGACAAGCAAAGAAAAGAGAGGGAGGCAAGGGAAGGTGAGATAAATGATACTTATTCAAAGACAAGTTTTCATCCCTGATATTTTTTGGGTCCTAACTAGATGCTGTCTGAATAAGTTATTTATAACTTTTAGAGTATGTATAATTTACTCCAATAGAAATCAAATATTATAGATATAGAAATCAAAAGCCAAAGTCTTTCCTCTTTCCCACAAATAGATGAGAATCCATCTTGATTATGAATTGATAGCAAAACTTCTTAAGTGGAGAAGGATTTTGACCTATTTTTATTAAGGTGTCTTAATGAAAGTTCACTTTAACCGCTAAGGATCTTCTTTGTTTTTGTTTTTTATGTTTGTTCAAGATCACACCCACATCAGTGCTTCTGGAGGAGGAAAGAGACTTTACTAGAGTCAGCAGTTGGGTATTTGCCTCAGGGAGATGAAATTAAGAGGAATGTAGGTAGTGCTTTCCATATTCCAACAACAAAGAAATAACTGAATTTTTCACCTAATTAGCAAGGCTAGTTAGTCAAAATAGTAAGCTAGCAGATGGTAATTTCCTCCCTCTAACTTGGGCACCATATCAGTTAAATTCTACCCCTGCTCAGAGAATATCTCATGCTGTTTGTCTCAGGTATAAAATTGCTTATATTGGTTCTGGTGAGGAAAGACAACTTTCAATTACAGTAGGACTCCTTAATTGAGGTGGGCAATATCTATCTATTTATTTAATTATTTATCACAGACCTATTACCCTCCTTGATGAAGACTTAATTATTGAATTCAAATCAGTTCATTTCAATAGGAAAACTATTTACTGAGTACTTGATATGTATTATATACTGGGAAAAAAAGTCACTAGATTTTGGAGTTAAAGACCTGGATTCTAATTCCTGCTCTGTCTGGGTATCCTTGGTCAAGTCATTTAATCTTCTTGGACTAAAATCACTTCTAACTCAAAATTCATGATCATCTATGATCCTATGACCCCAAATTTCAAAATCCCTGCCCCCCCCAGATAATAAGTTAGTCGGTGTCAGAAGGTAATAAAACATGTACCCAATGACATACAATGCAAATTAAAGACCTACAAAATGCCACGAAAATTCTAAGGAGGGTAGGATTCCTTCCAGTTCTGATGAAGGAAAGCTACATGGAGAAAGTGGTATTTTGAGGATTTCCAATTTGATTAATCAGGATCCCCTCTCTCTCTCTCTCTCACTCTCTCTCTCTCTCTCTCTCTCTCTCTCTGTTGAAATTTCTGACCCCCTTTAGTTAGAATTAGCCAGTTTTTCTCTACATAATACTAGTCATTTGGGTTTTTTTTAGTTTTTTTTTTGGCAAGGCAATTGGGGTTAAGTGACTTGCCCAAGGCCCCACAGATAGGTAATTATTAAGTGTCTGAGGCCAAATTTGAACTCAGGTACTCTTGACTCTAGGGCCGGTGCTCTATCCACTGTACCACCTAGCCACCCCTAGTCATTTGTTTTGACTCTGATTAGCAATATTTTGAAATTTCCAATCTTCCTCCCTTCCTTCCTCCCTTCTTCCCTTCTCACTCTTTCTCTTCCCTCATTTCTAATACAAGGAGATTTGAGTTTAGATTTGCTGCTTTTAATGTAACCAAATTATATTTTTATATTGTGAGTTGTACCTGGAAGCTTCTAAGGAATGTGTGGATTTTTAAAAAACTTCATGCTGAAACAAAAGCAAATGAAAAATTAATTATTTCAGCTCAGTAGGCAGTGATGTATCCAACAGCAGCTTTCACAGTTTCCTCAGTCTAGGTGGGCATTCTTCTTGTAAACAGAGACCCAGACATTTTAATCAACCAACAAATACTTTACAAGTGCCTGCTAATATTCTAGGAATATATAAATTTTGTGGTGTACTAAAATATTTTCTATCTCTAAATACTTTCTCTTTGTAGCCCACCAGAGAAATCACTGAAGATTAAGAAATGCTCAGCTCTAGACCCTCTAATGTGTGAGATTTTCTTTGTACCATGTTAATACATGTGGTTATATTTTAGCTGATACAATAATTACCTTTTCTTTAGGGCACGTGGCAGGGTGTTTAATTTTCTTACTTATGCCTCATTCTCTTACTAGACCTTCATATGATTTCAAACTGCTGACTTGGTTCATCTCAGTGACCTACAGGTGAAAGGTTCTGCAGCTCATTGCTAAGCCTTAAATTCTTCAGTCCTCTTCTCTGCAAAGCTGGAAAGCAAATACTCATCATTTCAGTTCTTTTATTTGCTGTTGTTTCTTTGCACACATCACTTTTTGCCGAGGTCTCACTTCTGCCCTTTCTACGTCAGCTCATTCCCAGCACTGTTATTATACTGTTGGGATAATCTAGGAAAAATAAATTCCCAACTGAGCAAATTTTAGAAGGGGATGGGGGTGGGGGTGGAGATAGTGCTGTAAAGAGACTGACTCTTAATGATCAAGCACATAGCTATCTAAAAATAAGGCCAATCAGACCAGAAGTCTGGCTCAGAGATTCAAACTTAGAATGATGGAGAACTGAGTATGAAACTGCATCTGAGAGATACATGCATCTTCATGTTACATTTTAGGAAGGACATTGAAAAGTTGAAAAGGATTAGAGGATAAGGATCATAATAGTTAGGGGACTCAAAACTATGCCATATCAGGGGTAGATAAGAAAAGATTTATGAGGAGTTAACAGTTGCCTTTAAAAACTCGAAAGACTATTATGCAGAAAAATATCAGATTTGTTTTGCTTGGTTTTCAGAGGGGAGAATCAAGACCAGTGGGCAGAAGTTACATAGAAAGAGATTTTATATTGATATAAGGGGAAAATAACTGTTTGAATTTAAACAAAAGAAAATGTTCTCTCCCAGAAAGTGGTGAATTAATTCTTTTACTGATTAGGTTTAAGCAGAGACTGAATGATTCACTACCTGTCAGGGCTGTTGTAGAGGAGATTCATGCTTCAGGTATGAGCTGAACTAGATGAAAGTTCCAAAGACCCTTCCTCAAAAGAAAACTTGTGAAATTATATGACATTTCCTTTGTGTATAGTAGAAATATACTGAAAATGTCCAGATATCAAATGTTCTAATGCAGCAAGGTGGTATAGTAAATAGAATACTGTCTCTGGAGTCAGGAGGACCTGAGTTCAAATGTGACCTCAGACACTTACTAGCTATGTGATGCTGGGCAAGTCACTTAACCTCTATTGCCCCCTCCCCCCCAAAAAAGTTAAGTAGAAGTCAATAGAGAGACACTATCACTTTTAGGAAAGGGGAATATTGCTTCAATTTGGGTGTGACAAAGTGATAAGATAAAGACAAGATTGGAGACTTTGGAAATTGAGTAAAAGGAGCAAATTTAGAGAAAGAAATGGCTTGTATATTTGAGTTTTATTTTACTAAGATGGGATGCTTAACAATTATACAGTTATACCCTTTTATAGAAACTGGTCCTGGAGGCATCCCTAACACCTGCCTCAGTTTGATATTTGAGGCTCTCCACAGTCTGTCTCTAGCATAACTTAATGGTGTCATCTTGAAGTATTCCCCTTTGCATATATTTACTACTCCGGTCAACTTTAACCTCTCCTCAAGCCAAAAAACCTCTTCTACTATTTCTTCCTTCTATCTTAAAGACTCATTACAACTTGATTATAAAATATAGAGAGTCAAAGGAGAAGGATAAATCAAAAATGACACCAAGATTTTGAATCTAGGGATATGCTGATAATGTTCCCCAGAAATTTAAGTGGAACAGGTTAAATGGAGAAGGAAACAAGAACAGTTTTTGAAATATTGAGCTTGAAATGAATATTAAAGCATCACATGGAAGTATCCCTGTAAACAGAACTGGAAATAGAATTCTTTCTTGGTTGGAGGGAGACAATGAAGTAGACAAAGAAGTAGAAATTATATTCCCTCAATTAGACTGTACAATTTTCTCCAGCAAATTCATTCATTTGTTCAACACTCATTTGTCTATTATATGTAAAACACCAAATCAGATGTAGAATGCATACAAAAGCAAATAATAGCTTATGTTTATATGGGATTTTTAGATTTCAGAAGGATTTTTTTTCCTACAACAACCTGTGAAATAAATGGTGCAAATGTTATTAATTTCATCTTACAACTAAGTTCTTGAGAAGTTAAGTGATTTGCCTCAGGTCACATTGTTAATAATGGAGATGGGATTTGAACCACTTTTCCTGACACCTTAGCTATCTCTCAAAGATCAAGAAGTTTGTGATTTAGTGAGAAAGATAAGACAAATACAAATAGGTTCAATTTAAGTTAGAATTGGATAATTTGATTCAATCCAACCCACCTTCATGTAAGACAGGGGTTATTTATTTTTTTATGTGTATCATAGAGGCCTTGTCATTCTGGAGAAGCCTGTGAATGTTTTATTCTATTAGAGTCTAGTCCATGACTCCAAGAATCTTATTTTTAAATTATTGAAGGAAATACTAGTTTCATTGCGAAAATAAAGATACATTTTTTTTCTCATCCAATTTCAGGTACTTTTAAAAATCTGTTCATAGACCCTTGGGAATCCAAGGACATCAGGTTTAAGATCCCATGATTTCAAGGTTAATTTTCTTTAAGAAATTACATTGGATTAGATGATAGGATCCTGAAAACATTCCTGCAGGGAAAGTTTCAGGGAGGAAGTAGAATCTGGGTTGAGTGTTGAAGAGTAGATGAGATTTCACCAGTTGAAAACAGAGTATGGGGGAATGAAATGAAGGAAGGAACAAAGGTGAAGAACATAGGGAAAGATCTGTACATGGAAGTGGTCCAAGTTGGCCAAAGTGAGGAGAGTACAAAGGGGAGTAATTAAAGAAAATTCTGTAAACGAACCATGAACAGATTCATGGTTTCCTTCCAATCCTCTTTTAATATTTCCTTTTGTATATGATAATGATTATGAGTTTATTTGTATGTGTGTGTGTATGTGTGGGGATATTTATTAACTATAGAATAAAATATTTAAAAAGACAGTGCTGTAAAGGTATTAAGGAGACAGACAGAGGCCAGTAGTAGAGTTGCCTCCAGGACCAACACTATAAAAGAGTATGGTTGCATAGCTTTTATAATAAATAAAATAAAGCTCCTATATTTGAATTATACCAATATATGGACTCCACTTGTTTTGGATTGTGTAAACTCCATGGTCAGGAACTGAATCTCCTTTGGATATTTACTCATTTTACAGGAAACAATTCTTGGGCTTAAGGTTTGCCCACAAAGTGAAATATTTCTTTGTTCCTATTCCCACCATCAATCTTTCTTCCCCCTTTTGAGGAATTTCCCTATATCCCTTTCACTACCACCAACATTTTCAGAAGTGATTGTCAGGGACTCTGAATCTTCTTGAGATCAGGAGCTGATCTGTCCCAAACCTTTTGCTCCTTTCTCCCTCCCTGTTTTCACCCCTTCTCATTTGGCCTACTCTTGAGCTGCACTCTCAGAGGCTAGCTAGTCAACCATTTTTTGTTTGCTCTTGGTTGTAAGGGGCAAAGGGCAGATTGAAGTCCAGAAGGGCATTTGGCTTAAATTTCAGACTGAGGAGTGGAAAACTGGAAAGAGATTATTGTATTTATAAACTCCCAAGCTTAGAATAGTAGAAAGTTTTTAAAGGTTGGATGTCTAATTGTGACTGAGACTGAGGAATGTGGAGCTTCTGTGAGGAATTCTGCCCTGTGAGGAAAAAAATAATAAATTGGTAGCTTCTCTTATTTTATTCTAAAATGATCTCTAAAAGGTCTTCCTTATCTCTGTTTCTTGCTCTGTTATAATTTTTTTCTTTAGGTCTGATTTTTAGGTTTTCTGAATCATGTATGGGAACTCAGTCTACTGAGTTTTTTGATATTTCAAGCATACTCTATCCTTTGCTTAAAGACTGAGAACTAGAAGAAATAGCAGTGATCATAGAGTTGAAAACTTTTATTTTTACAAATGGGGAAAGAGATCTTGAGAGGTAAAGTAATACTTGCATGTATTCAAATGTATTCTTAGCCTTTATTCTATACATCAACACATGGACTCTAACTTCAAATGCTAGCTTTTTTCATTGTACTACAGGACTTCTTTTGGTCTTTTCTCAATCAATTAAGAAAGCATTAATTAATTTATTTTAAGTTATTCATATACAATTTTGTTATACCTATTTCCATACTCTAAAAGAAGAATCAAAACAAAAAGGGAAAAACCATGAGAAGGAAAAAGAAAAAAAAATTTAAAAAGGTCAAAATTGTATGCTTTGATCTGCATTCAGGTTCCATAGTTCTTTCTCCGGATGTGGTTGGCATTTTCCATCATAGGACTTTTAGAATTGTCTTTTATCAGTGTATTGCTGAGAATTAAGTCTATCAAAGTTGATCATAGCACAATATTGCTAATAAAGTGTACAAAGTTCTCCTGATTCTGCTCCCTTTACTCACCTTCAGCTCATATATGTCTTTCCATGTTTTTCTGGAATCCACCTGATCATTATTTCTTATAGAGCAATATTATTCCATGATATTCATATACCACAGCTTGTTCAGCTATTTTCAGTTCAGTTGATGGGTGTCCCCTCAAGAAAACATTTAATAATAGTGATGGTGTTCCAGGTATGATGTTAGCCTCTAAAGATACAAGACCTGAGCTTGAGGATTTTGCATTCTACTGAGGGAAACCAGCAGTTCACATATCAGTTAGCCAATATGCATTTATTATGTGCTGTCTGTATGTCCAGCATTGAACCAGATATTAAAGAGTTTATATTCTATGATGTCTGAGCAGGGGTAAGATGAATATATGTATATATGTATATATATATATATATATATATATATATATATATATAAAATAAACAGAATAAAATATGAATAAATAGGATAGGGAATTGGGATGCTAGCAATTTTGAGAAACAGTAAAGTCTTTGTATAGATAGTGGGGCTTGAGCTAGGACTTGAAGGAAGAGAAGTATTCTATGAAAGGGTGGGCTAGGATGTGGAAGAGAGATCATTCCAAGCATATTTTCTATGAAAGTTAAAATACAAAAGAATGTAAAATACACCTCATCACCTGGATAGCCTTTTCACATGATTTGGCCTTTCCCCCTATTAAGTTCTGACTCTGGGTCTAAGACAAGATAATGGAAGGAAAGTGAGTTTTCCTGACACTGATCACATGTACTCAAATCTACCAATATTCAATGATACCCTAGAAAGGAATAGGGGAAGAATCCCTTTCCTGGAGGCAGTTTATTTCTCAAACATTCTTAAACTCTTCTAACCCTGTATCTGAGAATCAGAGGCATGAATAAATTCTCTCTCTAGGACCAGCCCCATTTATGCACATCACATCATCAAGGCAAACTTCTACTGAGAGTACTACTGTCTTTAAACAAAGCAAAAGCAAAAAAATCCCAATGGCCTTTAAAAATGTATTTAGCATAGAAACTTGGGGGATCCAGTTTCCATCTGATAAGTGATTTAATGTCATGTCAAACAGTTTGAACCCTAGACATGCTGGAATGTATGATCTATTCTGTAATGTGGTAGTGTTCCCTTTGTCTGGCACCCAGGTCAGTTAAAAGAAAGAAGCTGGGTCATTTTCTTGTCCTCTGATAAATATATTATTGAATTTAATCTAGAGCAAAGCATGGTAGAGCAGATGATGATATTTAAATATTTTCTTAAAGACTCTGAAAAGATAGTTCTAAGAAAGTTGTCTATACAGCAAAAAAGAAAAAAGTGAGTATTTGGCAATTATTCAGATATTTTAATCAGTGCAGACAGTCCAAAGAGAACTTTTGGTCTGAATTTTCATATTTGGTAATAAACATCCTTGAGTCTTCTACAACTTTTATCAACCTTATAAGTAAAATTTAATTTTCAAAAGTACTGAATTTTAAAATTTAGTATATTTGAGCACTTTTGTACATATATTCACATATGTGTAAATACATGTATATTAAATATATACATATATGCAAACATGTACCTAATTCAGATTTATTTGGAATTTCAACAGTCTCAGCCAAATTTTATTTGATAGATTTTTTTTTTAAAATGAGGATATACAGGAATTAGTTTTTCTTTTCAGGAAATAGTTTTTTGAAAAACTTATTTTCCATGTTCATCAGTTCTTACTAGAAGAACCTATCAAGTTTGTGTCATGGCACTGTGCTATTTTAAAAGGATTGTACAGAATCAAGGGAAAGTTCAGAAAGTTGAAAAATAGCCAGTGGAATGGGTAGAGTAAGACCATGAGATCAAAGGACAAAAGACAAAAGAGCTGGAGGACCACATAATCTCTTCATTTTACAAATGAGTCTGCTATGGTTCAGAGAGAGTGTGATTTGCCCAAAATTATACTGGTACCAAGTGGTAGAACCAGGATTTGTACCCAGAATTCTATGATTCCAATCCCAACCTACATAATAGAATATTATATGAATTTCTCATTTCACTTGAAATAAAGAAACTTAGGTAACTCAGTGTATAGAGTACCAGGCCTAGAAAATGGAAAACTCCTGTTCCAGAATTCAAATCTGGTCTAAGACACTTACTAGGTATGTAACCCTAAGCAAGTCATTTAAGCCTGTTTGCCTCAGTTTCCCCATCTGTAAATGAGCTGGAGAAGAAAATGGCAACCATTGCAGCATCTTTGCCTAGAAAAGCCCAAAGCTGGGCATGACTAAATAACAACAAAAGAAAACTAACTAATTCAAATATGTGAATTGCCTCGTGGGTTCTTTTTTTGCTTTCCCAAACCCCCTGAAAATTTCTTGAAGAAAAGTACTATATCATACTCTTATTGGATATCCACCATAGCATCTAACACAAATCTGTGCTCACAGCAAATGAATGAGTCAGTCAGGCAGTAAAATTTATTAAATACCCATTAGATATTTAATAGATGGGCACTCTGCTAAGCACCGGGGATACAAAAAGAGGCAAAAGACAGTCCCTATCTTAAAGGAGTTTACAATCTAACAGGAAGACAACAAGCAGGCAAAATATGTACAAACAAGCTATAAATAGGATAAGTAGGAAATAATTAAGAAAAGGTAAATTTTAAAGGGTAGAGTTAAGAGGGATTGTGGAAGGCTTCCTGTAGAAGGTGACATTTTTAACTGAGACTTAAAGAAAACCAAGGAAGTGGGGTAGGTGGAGTGGAGGTGGGAGAGCATTTCATGAATTGGGGACATTTATAGAAAATGCCCAGATTCAAGAGATGGAATATCTTGTTCATGGGTCAGTAAGGAGATAAATGTCACTGAATTAAAGAGAACATGGCAGGGAGCAAGCTATAAGAAGTGTGGTATGGAAGGAGAAGGGAAGGAGATTATTAAGGGCATCAAATACCAAAAAAGAGGATTTTGTATTTGATCCTGGAGGTGATAGGGAACCACTGGAATTGATTAAGTGTGTGTATTTGGTGCAACATAGTTGGATCTGCACTTAAAGAAAATCATTTAACTAGCTGAGTAGACATTGAATTGCAGAGGGGAGAAGGAGAAGTGTTAGCAGTAGACAACTACAAAAGTGTAGGCATAAGATGATAAGGACCTGCACCAGAGGAGTGACCTGCATCAGAGAAGAATGGGTATATATATATTTGAGAAATGCTGCAGTGATGAAAAAGATAAACCTTGGCAGCAGATGGATATGGGACATGAGAGATACTGAAGAGTTGGGTATCTATGACACCTGGTTTTGAGTCGAATTAGGAGGAGGATGTTGCCCTCTAGACAGAAGAAAGGGGAGAGAGTTTGGGGAAAAGATAATGAGTTCCATTTTGGACATGATATCTGAAAGGCAATTGGAGATGTGAGATTGGAGGTCTTCAGAGGTCTGCAGAGAAGTAGATTTGATAATCATCAACATAGTAATTCAATCCACGGAAGCTGATGAATCACCAAGTAAAGTAGTATATATAGAAGGAGGAAAGGGTTCAGAACAACTCCAGAGTACACCAGTGGTTTGAGAGTGTAATCTGGAGGAAGATCCAGCAAAGGAGATTGAGAAACAGTGATCATATAAGTAGAAGGAAAACAAGGAAAGGATGATGGACCAAAACCTAGAAAGGAGAGAGTAATTGGCAGTGTCAAAGACTGCAGAGATCAATGAGAATGAGCACTAAGAAAAGAGATCACTGATAACCTCAGAAATTATTAGTACTTTCAGTTTTGGTGGAATAATAAAGTTGGAAACCAAATCATAAGGAGTTAAGAAGAGAGTGAGAGGCGAGAAAGTAGAGGCACCCATACTAGAGGTGCTTTTCAAAGAGGTTAGCCAAAGGAGCAGAAGAGATATAGGATGATAACTGGGTAGATGGATTAAGTGATGTTTTTTTGAGAAAGGGGAGACAAAAGTACATGTGTGGTAGGAGATCTTCTCTTGGGGAACTCAAAGGAAATACAAGGGGCATCTAGGTGGCACAGTGGATAGAGCACCAACCCTGAAGTCAGGAGGACCTGAGTTCAAATCCAGTCTTGGAGACTTAATAATTGCCTGTGTGACCTTGGGCAAGTCACTTAATCCCATTGTCTTAAATAAAAATAAAAATTTTTAAAAAAAGAAAATACAAGACATGAGGTCAGAGGAAGGTCTGGTTCCTCTTCTCCCTCCAGGTCATTTATGAATTAATTAAACATTTTCTATGGTTATGTTGTTGAAAAGTTCTCCATAGTTGACTAAGAGGACAATGAGACAATGGACAGATTGTATCATGAATAGAGATAGTTGTACAGAAGGGAAAAGGCTTTGATTAGACTGGCCTTAGAGGAAAGTTTATCTTTGTAAATCTTGAAGATAAAGTAATATATACATCTGATAGAAGATAGCTTAGTCATTAACTGCTGATGACACATTCAGATTAAAAAAAATTGAGGACTGTTTTGAAATAAAACTGGGTAAAACTGAGGTGAGAGAACCTGGATTTGAATTCCAGCTTTTCTGTTCACTTACATGTATAGCCTGGAACATGTCACTTAAACTCTTGGGACCTCAGTTTTGTCCTCTGTGGAATTAGTGGGTTGTACCCCATTTTAAGTCTATGACCTTTCAGCTTTGAATCTAAGATCTCTAAAGAACCTTTCTAACCTGATAAATCTGACAAGTTTATTCCCATCTAGCTAACTCCTTTGGAATCCCTTTGCTTTGAAACAAAGTTCCTTTTTATGCCATTCTGTTTTTCTTCCTCTCCACGGTTCATGCGTCTATTTTCTATTCTCAAAACAGTTTATAATCTTTTCCCATCTGCCAAATAACTACCCTCTAAGACCCATTTGGTGTAGAAAGAAATATTTCAAAATAGCTTAAAAAATTAATAGTGAATGAAAATCATTTGTTAAACATTTACTATTTGTCAGCCATTCTTCTGGGGATGCAAGTACAAAATCAAGGCAGTCCCTGCCCACAAAAAAAGTTACGTTTTAATGGGAGGAAAACCTCATATAATGGAGTGGTGGTCAGGGAAGAGTTTTTATGTCTGAGAAGTCATTGGGTTGGTGAATGTAGTCATAGGTGAGTCAATTGACAAGAACTTTCTAGAAGCAATGGCAGTAGGTAAGTAATAGGAGGGTGAATAACAATAAGATGGTTAGGGTTAGGTGGCTGATGACTACAAGAACATCAGGTCAGCTTAACTAACATGACTACTTTTTCATGTCATTAACATTGTGTGTACTCACAAACTACTGGAGGTTTTGTTTTGTTTTACAAAAGACATACATATAGGAATCAGGATCTTTATTTTAAAATGTTATTTGACTCATCATAATTGCAACAGATAACTATTTTTTTCTTTTCTATGGTGAAAAATTAACATACATTTATATGTATTTTACATGGCATAGTTCTAAATGGTGCAATCTTACAATTTCTATAATGATTTCTGACACTTTCTCAGAAAAGTTGACAATAAGTTACCACATTAGATGACTCATATGATGGTTGTGGCCAGTATGAAGCATACAAAATGTAAAAATAGAACAAAAATTTCAGGCGAGCATCTTCAAAGTATTCTTTGTAGCATTACAGTCTCTATAAAACCAGATATAGATATACTGGTAACAAAAAATCGATTTTAGTGTTCACATTAAAAATGGCATGTTTTTATTTTTTGTTTAAAAAAGTAAATTTAATTATTATACTCACTATTTTTATTATAATACTTTATTATATTTTATTACATTGTTACAATTTATTCTTTTGCTTATTGATAATATGGATTACATTATAGCAAAAATAAAACAAAAATTCTATATGCAAACCTTATCAAGTTTTTGTTGGGCAATACAGCCTAGAAAAATTAAAAGTTTGGACATCCAAGAGGATCTTGAAATAGGGAAGATGTCAAGAAAATGGAAGAGAGAAAGAAGAGGATAGATGATCTTTCAAATTTAAAAAGCAAACAGATAAAAAAATCAAAGGAAAAAGGAATAAAAAAGCTAATCCTAAGTGACATTTTAAATGTCACTATTTATATTAGATTAGCATTATTTCTCATTTTTAGCCCTTTAATATTTAGATAAATTTCAGAGACATAGAGTAGTCATGTCTAGTCCTTGGGAATCGTGCACAAAGCAGAAAAAGCTTGATATTTCAGACAATGGACTTCTGCTGCCCAGACTATACTCTTAAGACACCGGACTGAATGACCAAAGGGACCAAGGTTTCTGACACTAGGCTTGACATCCAGATCTGTTCCATGAATGGGATATCTTTGGGCTGTGGCTTGTTCCAAGGTGCCCTTGAGATGGCATTGATGAGCTAATGCTATATATGATTCCAATCCAATACCTAGGGACCCAGATCTCAAAATGATTTCTGTACTATGATTGCCTTCAAATCCTCAATGTTGGTCATAATAATACTGTGTCATCATTATAGGACCTGGATGGTAGAAGACTCAAATGACTAGTTCTTAAGGCTAGAAAATTTGAAGTAAGAAAACTTCCTTCTCTAATTTCCAGTAATTCAGTTACTGTCTCCCTGGGACAGAAATTCCTTTCTCATACTACTGCTTTTCCCTTTTCTCTCATCTCTACCTATTTCAATCCTTCTATTGCCCAATTCTTTCATAGTCTTCTCTCCTTTTCCATTGAACCCCATATAACATCTTTGCAATGCTCTTCACAACCTGCTTTTCACTTTATTACACACTTATATGCCTCTCCCCATATGCTATAGTCCAGACAGAATATTCTTCTTATTAATTCTCAAATGACATTCTATTGTTTTGTCTTGGCTTAGATTGTCCCCTCGATTGTTCTCATCTCTGTCCTTTAGAATTCCTAATTTCCTTCAAAACTGAGCTTATGTGGAAGGATGTATCCTGATCTTAACTTTATCTCATATTAACTTTTTCTTTATGTTTATATATGCATATTTTTTTTCTCCTGATAGACTATAAGGTCCTTGAGGGCAGTGGCTTTCTTTCTTGTCTTTATATTCCAAAGGCTTAGTACAAAGTTTGATAACAATTAGGTATGTAATAAATGCTTATTGATAGATTGATTTGATATTTAGCAATCTTCCTTTCATTCTTTATCTCTTTACATTCTTTCCATTTTCTTATGTTCATGGAAAAATAGTTCTTTCTAGAAAGATTGCATCTCTGGTAATCTCCAATGTTAATGATTCTTCTCTCCTGTTCCTGGGAACATTATTTTCCCCCATGGATAGAACACCAACCTTGTAGTCAGGAGGATAGGAGTTTGAATCCAGTCTCAGACACTTAACACCTATTATCTGTGTGACCTTGAGCAAGTCACTTACTCTTGATTGCCTCACATCCAGGGGCATTTCCAGTCATACTGATTTATATCGTGCCACTGGATCCAGATGGCTTGAATTAGTCCTATCTTCCAAAGTGGTCAGGATACTTAAATACCAGGGACTTCGTAGGTTCAGGAGAGGATTGCAGGGGTTCCTTCTAGCAAGATCTGGGAGATAGCCTGAGCATGATACTGCAGCTCACTGCCTTCATTGTTGCAAGTTTTCAGAATTCCATGCTACTCTTCTCCTGAGTTTCGACACTGAAAGAAAAGTCAAAAAGTGAGGTCAGAAAGCTGGTGGTTTAAGGAGGATAGCAATGGAGGTAAATGGAATGTAAGGCTGTTTATTGAAGGAAGGAAAGATGGGCTGGGTCTTAGCAGACTCTAGCAGAAGGGTGTAGGGAGAGCATACCTTTTATAAGGTCTGGGATATAGGAAGCAGGGAAGTATGGTTTCCATAGGGATTGAAAGTTGTTTGGGATCTCTGTGAAGGATATGAATTATTTGGAGTCACCAAGGTGTGACTGGGAGTTGTTTGGAGTTTCTATGGAAGTTAGGATTCATTTTCTCAGGAAACAATAACTCAACCCAGGCCTGGAACTAACATAAGGGAGACTGGTTACTTAGCACAATACCCCCTCACTCAAATGCTTGTCATTTGTTGTCATGGTCTTTTTTGAGAATGAAGGACAAACATCATCCTTGACATATTGAACAGAGAGAAAACAAGTGCTGTCATATTCCTGATTCCCTACTGTCCCCTCCACTTCCTACTCCCCTCTTTTTTCCCCTCCCACATACAATGAATTTCAGTAAATACATACTATCTGGGTTCTTCTTAATCAGGGAAATGTCTGAGTTATGGAATGATAAATTAATTTAAGCCTTTCATGAATATGATAATAACATACATATAGAGTATTTTGATGTTTACACAGCACTTCCCTCACCACAACCTTCTGTAGTAAATAATATAAGGATTATCTGTCTTATTTTATCAACAAAGAAACTGAGATTCACAGAGTTTTCCCATAACCACAATATCTGAGTCAGCTTTCACTTTCAGGTTTCATTTCAAGACCAGTTTACTTGTAATTAGCAGACTGCTTCTATGCAAATCTTAAAAATACATGATCTTCCAGATAAGTCAAATGTCTTTCCTTTTACCTTATAACTTTGCATAGGAAATGTAATTTGTTCAAACTTTTTAATCATCCAGGTCACAAAAATATAATCTTGCCCAATCTGAATGATTATAATATCTAAATCCCAGTATATCCAAAAATAAAAACTATTTCTATACTATAATTATAGTGTATGTTTATTTGTTTGATGATATAGGGACATTTTAAAATTCAACATATTTAAATCAGAACTCATTACCTTTCCCCTAAACTCTCCCCTTTCTATTTCTGCCAGATTTACTGACTGCCACTATTTATTGACATGAAAACAGCATTTGATGTAGTAGCAGAATCTATTCTTCGAGGTTCTCATCCAATAAGATCTCTTTCATGAATCTATTAAAATCCAAAAGGTAGCTAGATGGAGCAGTGGAGAGTTCACTGGCCTTGGAGTCAGGAGGATGGGAGTTTAGATTCAACCTCAGTCGCTTGACACTTACTAGCTGTATGACTTTGGGCAAGTCACTTAACCCCAATTCCCTCACATCCAGGGTCATCTCCAGGCATCCTGATTCATATCTGGCCACCAGACCCAATTGGTTCTGGAGGAAAAAGTGAGGCTGGTGACTTAGCACAGCACCCCCTCACTCAAAATCAGATTCATGTGCTTGTCATGGCATCATCTCCCTGTTGTCATGATCTTCTTTGAGAATGAAAGACAAATATCATCCTTAAAATCCAAAAGATTTCTTGATGAATGCAATCACAGAGCAAATTCCTTTCAATTATCCTCTAGTTATTAATGTTGAATGATTTATAAAGCAAAAGGGCATAGCTTTATCATAGGTATTTTATACTATTGTCATGGAGGATGTCCTGTTCAAGTCCAAATGGAAGATGGATTACTTAGACATGGGAAGTTCCTCCAGTTGTGCATTTTCTGATGATATTTATTGATTATCTAAAATACCAAAATATTACAGAGTATCCTCAATGAGATCAATGATTTTTTTAAAGGATCAGAGCAACTTAATAATTTACATTGGAAAAATTTAATTAATGAAAAATGCTTATTCTCCATATTAAGACATTTAATTATATGACCAATCCATTGACTTGGTGCAACAGTGTATATGAATGGGACAGGCACTGCAGATGGATAATGAATTGAATAGGAAGAAGAGAATGAATTATTCTTGCATAAAAACCTTTAAATTCCAGTTTCCTTACTGCTACAAAGTTTCATATTCTTATCACTCATGATTTATCATGAAATGTGGAAAGAATGTTGCATATGGTTTTAGAGGTTTTAGAGGACATTGGTTCAAATCCCAGCTCCATGACTTCGTAGTTGTATAAATTCAGAAAGTCACTACCATTTTGGGTCTCAGTCTCTACAGGTGTAAAATAATTAAGTCAGAGTAGATGGTTTCTAAAACTCCTAACTTTAAATCTAGCATCCCTTAATGCTGTATGTTTGTGAATCTTGTTATATCATGATCTCCAAATTAACAAACCCCACAAGTTATAAAGGAGGCACACTTTGGGTGGAAATAGATTATAGCTTTTTCTAACAATGACTTAGATTAAAGAGGTGGTGGTGAAAGAGCTAACATCAAGGAAATCGAAAAATGAAGTAGGCTATTCATTTGAGATCAAGAGAAAAACAGATATACAACCCTATTAGTATTCATAAAAGAAATCTAAGATCTATTAAAGAGAATGCTAGGTGGATCCTTTGCAGAGTTCTTATGGAAACCACAGACCAGAGTGGTACAAGATACCAAAACATCAGTGTGTTATGATCTTCACTGATAGAATATGAATATTGATAAAAAAATTTTCTAATAAAAATTAAAGTATTATCATAACTATCAGAACTCATAATCTAAATTAGAGGTCAGCAAACTATAGCCTGCAGGCCAATTCCATTGTCCTGACTGATTTTATGAGATGTAAAAAAATTCTTAGCTCACAGGTCATACAAAAACAGACACTGGGATGAATTGACTCCATGGGTGGGAATTTACTGATTGCTGATGTAAGTTAATATTGTCCTTCAATGCAGTTATCTTGGGATACTTATTTACTATTTGTAACAACATATTTCTGTGCTGCTATCATCATTCAGAATCTTTTGTGTGAATTTGCTTTTGGAATGTATACTCAGAGACTGTTTAGATGTCATACCAAAAAAAACCAGTTTCATCATTTTGTAGTCACACACCCCCTTTTAGAGAATAAATATATTTGACAGATTGGTCATCTTCTTCCTACCTCAACACACAATACTTGACTATCAATTACTTTTGCCTTTTCCTAAAATCAAATCCATCCCCAAAGGACAATGGTTTGCTGACACTAAGGGTATTTAAAAGAATGTGCCACTAACTCTGAAGACCATTTCAAAACAAAGGTTACAAAAATGTTCTGAGAATATTCAGCATGTGGAAAGAAGCATCTAACTTCCTAAGGTGACTACTTGGAAGGGTGGGCTGTGTGAAGGTGTTCAGAGAGGACTAACACCTCTAAGGGCCTGTTGAGCCCCTTTCAAAGTTATGCATCCACTTTTGTGTCTAGCTATCACATAACTCTCACCTATGATTGCAAGAGGGTATACCATTCAGAGAGGCTCCTTGGCAAATCTGCCTTGGTAAACACAGACTAAACCAGGTTGAGGATAACTGCCAGGCCTCAAACCTGTTGTTGAATGAGGGAGATGTCTCTCCCAAACATGGAAGACTTTCCCTAGTGGAATAGACAGATGAGAACAATTTGTTCCAATGGCCATGAAGGTGGCTGAAACGGGTGTTGTGGAGCACTTAGAGCTTGGCCAGACACTGAAGATATCAAGGCCATCCACTGCATTCTGGGTCATGCCAGTTGTTTTGACTTTTATCTTGCTATTGAACTTTGATAATTTTGGAAGAGAGAGTGAGGTTGATGTCTATGTCTCACATAAATCCAATTTACCTGCAAATCAAGACACCACCCCATGATATCATTGTTCCTCTTCAAAAATTAAGGACTAGTAACAACTTGGAAGTGTACAACCCTTTTTTGAAGGGCTAGGTTCTTTTATGAATCTCATTACCTTTTTTTTCTTTTTTTAGGTTTTTGCAAGGCAAATGGGGTTAAGTGGTTTGCCCAAGGGCACACAGCTAGGTAATTATTAAGTGTCTGAGATCGGATTTGAACCCAGGTACTCCTGACTCCAAGGCCGGTGCTTTATCCACTACGCCACCTAGCTGACCCATCTCATTACCTTTTAGGAACGCCTTGTACTACACTTTCCCATCAATCAGGTTCTTATTAGTTCAACTTTTCCTGTATCCAATAGTTGTTCTTAATATTCTTCAGGGAAATCACAAGACTATAGCTTTACTAAAAGGTAATGGAGATTGGAAACTGACCTGGAGCTCCAAACTCAGGGTGAAGTTAAAACCATTAACACCAGAAGAATCATGGCTTCATGTTTTGCTTCAAATATTTCAGGAGAACTGAAGTGTTCTATCTGCCTAGATTTCCTCACATATACTTGTGTCTATAGACTGTGGTCACAATTTCTGTGAAGATTGTATCCTCAAGCACATTCATATGAGTTGAAGGGACAGTTTTAAATGTCCTGAGTGCCAAAAATTTTGTAATATGAAGAATCTCTGGCCCAATCAACAACTATCCGTTGTAGCACAGTCCTTCAAATTTGTCCAAGTTCAATTGAGGAAAAGCCTGAGTCAGAGACAAATGATGAAGACAAAATTCTCTGAGGAAATCAGAATGGATCCTGAAACTACCCATCCTGGAAACAATAAGAGGATATGAAAACAATACAAGGAAGAGATTCATGAAAAAAAATTGTATTGTACAGTGGAGATATCCACTCTATGTGGTCTGGTTCTAGCAACTCAGAGTTTCAAGTCTGAGAGAGATTATTGGGAGGTGACAGTGGGAAACAGTTCTACTTGGGATGTTGGTCTTTGTATGACCTCTGCAAAAAAAATTGGAGAGGTTTCACCATCCTCTTCTACTGGATATTGGCTTTTGAGTCTAAGATAAAATAAGTATATAGTTTGTACCACACCTTCCATGAACATCTCCTTAAGACAGAAATTCCACAAAGTGGGGATCTTTTTGGATTATGAGGCAGGAGACAGTGTTTTATGATGTAGACAATAGATACTACATCTATACATTCACCAGCAACTTTTCAGATCCTCTGTGGTCTATATTCTCCATTGGCCTCTATTCCAAGAATGAAAATATTCTGACTATTGACCTAATATCAAATGCTGCAGAAACCCCACTGCTTGGTTAATTCCTCCAAAGGGGGACCCATCCCTGACCCCTATATATATATATATATATATATATATATATATGACCTTTTTTTCCCTGTATAATGATGTACTTCACTTTGGGATACATAAGAAATTTGTCTTGGTTTGTAATATTCAGGAAATGAACTACCTAGTAGAGGCTGGTCATATATTGATGGTCCACAGATTAGAGAAGAATATATTCAACAAACTATGTGAATTTTGAAAAAAATAAAAGGCAATGGAGAATGATTCCCATCCTAAATGCAGGAAATGGAGGGTCATTGACAATGAAGGGATAGATATTCCAGTCTGATTAGGAAGTTTGAGTCTAATAGTGATGAAACTAGATTATCCAATTATTTAAGGAAATCTCTTTGCCAAGACCATTTGGCAGATAAGGTCATTAGTTAAAGTTTAATAATTTGTTCTAAATGAATGTCAATCTGAAAAAGACTAAGTTTCAGAAAGGCAGAATGGTCCTACATCAGCAGGACCATATCAAGCACCTTTAATATGAATATTTTAAATATGAACAACCACTCTATGCCACTGTTGAACTGAAATGATCCATTTCAGTTGCTTTGTTACATAGAGGCTTTCAAAGAAATGGTCAGTGATAATAAAAACAATAAATGATAATAAATAATAATAATTCTTAAAGGGAAAGATATAAGACCCAAGGAAAGAAACATCTTGGTTGAGGGTCCAAGGGAAGAGAAATTAAGATCAAAGAATACCTTTGTGTCCCCAACATTGGACACATCTTAGACTTTGGAGTGGGTATGGATCTCTGTGCAATGATCTTCAGGGCACTCAAAATAGGAGGAGTATGAGGGATCAATACTGCTGATAGAGGCCACCCTCTGGACTTAGGACACTCAAGTTATACCATTGTTCTATCAGTCTTCCTAACACAGTAGGAATGTACTTTGGTTCTTTCTTTTTCATATTTGTGCTGCTCAGAAACATGGATAAGAGCAAGGAGCTTTATAGAACTCTAGTAGGCATATCTGATTAGTTTTCTACCTCTGAAATCCTAGAAAAGAAGATATGAAGCAGTGGTCAAAGGATGGAAACCCTGCTATCCAATCATGGGGCATAGAAGGTTCTAGCATAGAAGTTTCCTAGACAATTTCAGATAAAGGAAGAGCATGTTAAATAGGAAATGAAGTGGATCTAGAATAGAAACAGGCTATCTCAGACAAACCTGATTATCTCAGAAAAGGATTTTGAACTACCAAAACCACTAATAATTTGAAGGAAAAGTAACATAGATATGTATAGCAGAGAGGAAACAAACTAAGATTCTGCATCCAATCCTCTCTTAGGGACTCCTCTGCTCTAGACCCGAACATATGGTATACACAAGGTTCAACCCTGAACCATCCAATGGAGGTTAGATCCCCTTTTTCTCATATTCTTTGACTCTTTAAACTCCCTCCCCAGTGTTCTAAGAAAAATTTACTGATGGCTTAGATTATGGCTCATTTCTTGGAAGGACAGGTCTCCCCAAAGAGGGGAATAAAAGAGATTTTCAATATACAGTATGATAGGTTATGAGACAGGCATTTATTTCCTATACATTGATATGTCAAATATAATCATAATCATTCATTTGACAAAGTTCAAACTTAATTAAGTGGAGATGTTAACTCCTCATAAACCCTACTGAGATGCTATTTTTTCATTAGTTAATTTATTTTTCACTATTTACAACTCATTTTTTAAACTTTTTTATATTTTAATTTTAAACTTAAATACAAAATAAGAAAAGACTCATGTGCAGCAAAACATGAGGATTCATAACATAAAGTAATAAATTTCTATTTCAAGAAAGCCTATTTAATAAATATTGCACATTGTGTTCAAGAGTCTTTCTTTTCTTTGCTTCCTAATAGGTTTTCTTCTGTTCTCTGTTGTGCAGTTAATTTATTTTTAAAATTCATTTTTAAATGTTTTGGGTTCCAAGTTCTCTCCCTGCCTCAAACTCATTAAGATACCCTAGAGCAGGCTCCAAACTTCCCCCATTCTGAATTAGAAAAAGGTAGAACCCCTGTATGTCCACACTCCATTTCAACCTAAGGAAGACTTGATATTAAAAAAGGATCAGTCCCTTAGGGTTTTGATTCTTTATAAATATTACTTCCTTAATCTCATAAATTCAAGCACAAATTAAAAGATAACCAACCTTTCTTTTATTGATAAATTATTTTTCATAATTTATATCTGATAAATTGTTTTATGAATAAAGTGTCTTTTAACACTATTGGCAAACATAAACCAACACAGAAAATAAAAATGAAGTAAATGAAGTGTACTCTATCCAAAAAAATTAAATCAAACAAAACAAAAGAGCAGTTGTTTTACTGTAGTCTCCTGTGACTTACCATCTGTTAAAAGAATGAGAGAGGGGTTTTGTGTTTTAACTTTAACAAGGCCAAAAAATGTCATTCATTGTTTAACCTGAGGTTTGGAAGGTTATTTTTTTCTTTTTGGCATTGTCTACATTTACATAGCTACAGTCTGTGTGCATATTGCTCTTTCAGATTTGATGTCTTCATTCTGCATCATTTCCTGTAAGTCTTCCCCTATTTCTTTGAATTTTTAAAATCAATCATTTCTTGATGAGGAAGAATGTCCCATTACATTCTTATCCTATTGCATTAACATACCATTGTTTATTCCCTCATTCCCAATCTTTGGGCATAGTTTGTTTCAAACTTTCTGTTGTTGCTGTAGGGTAGCAAATATTTCAATCATTTTGCACTCGTAAAGGTTATTCATCAGAGGGCAGCTGGTAAGAGCAAGTGATTTACCTCAGGTCTTGGTGCTGGATCACATAACCTATCTGGCTTCTATTATTTCTTGACCTGAGTTTTATTTTAAGTCTGGAACTATAATTCCTTCATAGTAAGGAAATCATAGAGTAGAAAATGACACGGTGAATAGAACATTGGCCTTAAGAGTCAAGAGGACAGGAGTTTGAATCCAGCCTCAGAAACTGAACACTTACTAGCTTTGTGACTTTGGATAAGTCACTTAACCCTGATTGCCTCACATCCAGGGTCATCTAATTCATATCAGTTAGCTCTAGAAGAGTAAGTAAGGCTTAGCACAGCACCCCTAACTCAAACTCTTCATCTACCAAGTAGACAGGAAGACAACATCTCTGTCATTTGTAATCTTTGAGAACTGCCTTGGGGGCCCAGAGATAAACTGCCCTGTCCCTCCTCACAAAGACAGAATATATCAAAGGGAGAAGCTGAACCCAGACCTTCCTAACTCAAAAGTTGGCCTTCTATGCACTATATTATGCATGAAATAAGTGCTAAAGCCTTTGGGATGTCTGTTCTTTCCAGTTCTATCTGAGGAATGCAAAAGAGGATTTGATGTTTAAAAAATTTATCAATTTGTCTTCTTGTACCAAATGACTAATATAGAAAAGTTTTACATCTTTGCATGTATATTTCATTGCTTTATTATCTCAGCAAAGGGGGAAGAGAGGAGGGATAGAATGTAAAATTTGGGAATTTAAAAAATGTTAAAAATTGTTTTAACATGTAATTGGGAAAAATAAATTAGATTAACTTTGGAGGAAAAAAAGGGGAAATGCATCAAATCATACAAATTTAGGTGCTACAAACAATGGATATGTCATATAATTATTATTCTTATCCCATGCAGGTAAAAGTTGCCATCCTGATGTTATTCATTTATATTTACAATTCTACTTTTGCACAGGTGAATAAAAGTAACTGATTATTATTGTTCTTGTTTTGTTCTATATTTCATTATTATTATTATTAGTTTTGCTGTATTACTGAGATAGGGAGTTGCAATGATTGTGCATCCTCTCTCCTTTCCTCTTTCTCAAAGTGGAGGCTGCCAAGGTGCTCTTAGCCTTGACTCATCAAACAGAGTGTTTTTTTCAGTGGGTGGGCCATGTCCATTAGAATGCCCTAATTCTACATGGATGTATCATTATTGATCTGGATCCATTATCACCAGTTCATTAGTGTAACTGGGCACAGAAAGCTTTCAGAGAAAATAGAGGCAGCAAGAACATTTTGTGTTCTCTATTAAGAGTAGTAGTCAGATGTGTTTAGTTACTTTAGCCTGGCTTAATTGAAACCTTGTCCTGAATTTTGTTCTCTCCTACCCACTCCCAAAAATTATTTTTCAAATATTCTATTGTCCTTTGCATACTTTATTACTTGACATGTCAATTCAGTCCATATATAAAGCATTTATTTAGTGCCTACTATTCCTAAAATTCTGCGCTGGGCCTACATGAACAGAATTCAGTCCTGAGCAGTGAGAGGAGGACTGGAGAAGTCTTGAAAGCAAAAAAAGTAAATTTTTCTTTCTTTGATTTATTGTGCCCCTACCTGGAATTTTCCTGTATGGAAATCTTCAAAATAAGGCTTAATTATATGTGTCTAGGCATCCCAAAATATAGGTAACAAAAATTCCCAATTCCCATATACTTAATGTTCCAAATGCCTGTTGGATATTGTGAAACCTTTTTTCTTAAACCCATGAAAATCTTATAAGATAAAGAGTAATCAGACACATCTATGAGCAGATCTAGAAATATCAAGCATAGGGCTGGCTAGGTGGCACAGTGGATGGAGCACTGGTCCTGGAATCAGGAGTACCTGAGTTCAAATCCGACCTCAGACACTTAATAATTACCTAGCGTGTGGCCTTGGGTAAGCCACTTAACTCTGTTGCCTTGCTAAAACTAAAACAACAAAAAAAGAAATATCAAACATAAAAATAAGCCCTTTAATAATAACCTTTTCCTCCTCCCCCTCACCTCAAAATATGTTTGGAGCACCTGAATAAGCAATGCCTTTTACATTAGACATACACTGTTTAAGCTTGCCAGCACTGGGGCAGGTTGCCAACTTCAGATCCTGCTAAACAGATAGGAGTCTTTTTTGAGAAGTAGCTATTGAAAAAATTGAATTTAGGTTGAATCCTTGAATTTAGGTTAACCCAAAAAGTAACTCACCAAGATTGGGAAAATTCATTGCTATATGTCCTGTTCAAGTTACTTCTGTTGTAAAGCTTTGTCAATATTCTGCTTTTGGGTGGGAAGCATCCATCCCTCAAAACTATAATTTCTGACCAATGCCCAGACAAGCAAACAAAGACAGAAGGTGTTGGGATTCTTAGTTCACCTATGTAAGCATATACAGCTAGCTTCAAGTCACCATTAATGGCTTCTGCGGAAAGGGGAAGGTGAGGAAGAAATCCCTGCATTTACTCCTCTCTTTCCTGCTCCCAACCATGCAGATCTTCTTAGCCATGCTCTGGGAAGGAGAAGAGACTGAGAAAGAAAAGAGACAGAGAAAGAACAGAAGGGCTCACTTTTATAGACCACTGGAGAGCAGTTGCTATTCTGAAAAGAGTTTGCTTCCCTCACTCTTAGTTACCAGTCTTCTTGAAGGCAATCTCAGGGTCTATCTCAGAGGAATTCCCTGTGTTCTTTCAGGAAGGAGGAAGTTTTTATGCTTATATCTATAGAATGCCCTTCAGAGGACTCCAGACAAAGAAGTCCATGCCTTATGTCTTCATGAAGTCCATGGGATCCCCTTTAAAAACAGAATTGATGCAGGGAGTTATGAGGATATGATGCAGGAAATTATGGACATAGGAGATGTGATTAGAGCTAAATTTTGTGGAAGGAAAAATATTGTCTGTGCCTATCTGGGGAACTTCGTTGTTCAAAGTGATTCCATTGGGTCAAGATGGCCTTGCCTGTTGCCTTTCCTCTAGCTCCTAGTTTCCAGTTACCTGAGCTTGGCCATTGATGGGTCAAGCTTGCTCTGGTATGACAGAAAAATGACATGTTGGACTTAGAGGTCAGGCACCTTAGGACAGGAAGGACCAGTTCATGTTTGCCTATCAGAGAATACCTGAGCCAGGTGCTAGACCACTCCCCAAGCACCACCCTTGTCCTACTACAGAAGTGCATTTAAGTCTTCAGTCTTTCTCTCTGTCTCTGTCTGTCTGTCTGTCTGTCTGTCTGTCTGTCTGTCTCTCTCTCTCTCTCTCCTCTCTCTCTCTCTCTCTCTCTCTCTCTCTCTCTCAACTTCACCAAGCCTGTCCTCTAAGTGCTTACTGCTTCTCCAGGAGGAGAAAAAGTTTTACTATGTATACTTTCTAGGCTTCTATAACAAATCCTGTGCAGTTTTAAATCCCAGGACTGTGTGTGAATTCTTGCACCATTCAAAACTTTCAATCTTAAATCTGGCAACAACAAACCCCAGCAACACAGTGAGAATACAAATTAGTATATGATTAAGTGCATCAGAAAGGTTGATCAGAATAGAATGAATGAGTCTATAAGGGAGGAATCCCTTTTAATTGGGAGAAAAAGAATCCTGGATACCTTCATGGAACTGCTAAGTTGGGTATTGAATAATAGAAGAGATTTAATAAATCTGAAGAGTTTGCTAACATAGGAATAATGGTATGGAATGCTATGATATGGAAAAGTAAATATTTCTGTTAAATTTGAAAGCATAATAATGAACAGATCAATATCACAGCTACTGATTGTATAAAGAGGAGTGATAGGCAATAAGGTATGTTAAGGCTAGATCATGTAAGGCTGGCAGCTAGGCTAAGGAGTTTGACCTTTATCCCTTTGACACTGGGGGTTCTTTGAAGATATTCTGCACTGTCACTTGTGGCTTTTCCTCTTTCAGCTTTCTCCTCTCCCCTTCTCCAGTTCCCTTCTCCTTTTCTTAGTCCTCTCCCTTCCTTTCTCTTCTTCACTTTTCCTCCCTTGGATTCCACTCTTTCTTTTCCCTTCACCCTCCCTTCTCCTTCCTTCCGGGACTGTCTAACCATTCTGCATTCATGATCTATTTTGACCCCTGGCAATCTCTCCTGCTTCCTGTACTTGCTACCTTTATCCAACATGCCTTTCTAAATCTTTTCTTCCCTGAATATGGCTTGGGTACATTATATGGCTGCCTGCATGAGTGATCCTTTTGGACCCAGCTCGGCTGTAACAATGGCCATGCTTGGCTGGGACTCCAAGCCCTTTACAATCCCAGCTCACTGATTGGAGCTGAGTCTCTGGAAAGCGCTCACTAGTTTGGAAAGTCTCGGATTTGCCCACATAGGAGCAATGCAGCCTCCTATCCATCCTAATTAACTAGCTATTTAAATCAAAAGGTCACTCTAGCCCTGAAAGTTCTTGCTATTGTTCTAAGGATGGGGGAAGGGGAGGGGAGGGGAATGAAAGGATTAATTTTAGTAATCACTCTGCCTCGCCTGTTGGGGCCTCGCCTTGTTTTGCTTGGGTCTCTGATAGGTCCATTAAAAGAGGAAGAAGGACAAAAAAATCCAGCCCAGCAACAACCCACACAGAGTCATCTGCTCCAAATGACTGGACCTTTCCATGAGTGTGAAGAACATCCAGATTCAGGAACCTTTTGGGGTACCATGTGCCAGAAAGGGGAATTGAACCCAGAACTTCCTGCCTCTAAGGTCAGTTTCCTCCCTCTCACCAAGCTGCTTCTCTTAATATTAGCAGAGTAATTATCAATAAATGATCTCATATTCTCCATCTTTCCTCTTTGAAAAATAAAGGCCATGAAAATTTCTTAGGAGCTAAAGAATGTGGGTCTCAGTGGGATTGTAAAATATTTGATTATGTTAATGTTTTTCTGAGACAGTCTCAGTCTGATGCATTACTAATTACTCTCTTCTGTTTTTTTCCCCTCTTTCAGCAGGATAACAATGAGAGTACATCCCATTTTCTCCAAGCTGAAAGTGTTTCATAGTTTGTCATTCATTTTAGCTGTTCCTCTGTAAAGGCAGCAAACATTATTTTCATTTTACAAGAGGGGAAAAATAAAACAGGCAGGTCCAGTGGCTTACCTAAAGCCAGAATTGATCACCACATCTCTTGACCACAAGCCACACTGTTCAACCTAAGAACATTTAAGATTAATAAAAGAAACATCCTTTCACTCTCATCATAGTTTAAGGACCTTAGTTACAGAAATGCCACTTAGTTGGCTCTGGGAAATATAAGTTAGCTATTTGAGAACCCCATTCTAGCTCCTTGTATTCCTCTCCCCCAGTTAGGATAGAGTGAATTGGTAAATTCCTGAAGGGCCCTCTGATGATCTATAGCCTAAGAATAGTGACAATATCCCTTATAAGGTTGACATCAAGAGCAGAAGAGCCCTATTTCCAATCTGGTGTATTGGTTTTCAAGGCCCATCTTCTCATTTAGAGGCCTGGGCTAAATTCCAAAATGTGGGCAAGCAATTTGGGAATAAATCTATCCTTAGGGGTGGCTAGGTGCCACAGTGGATAGAGCAAAAGGGGAGGTTAGGAGTGACCTGATTTCTTAATAAACTATTTTCTCAATCAGCTAGATAAAGCTTTGAGGGGTGTGGTAAATTTAGAGTATTTAAGAGAAGACCAGAAGGCATTGTCCAGCTCAAGAATTTTATTTTTAAATTTCTGCTAATATGTAATTCTGTTCTTATCATATTCCATTGATCACTACACATTCTGTTTTCAGTTTATTTCCACTTTTGGTATAAATACAAGTAAGTAGACAATAATTTGTTTTGCATATGCTTTTATTATTTTAGGTGGGGCAGAGAATGAGACTGTAGAATCTTTTAATGGCTATACACTAAGTTGAATTCCCTTTCTTCCAGTCTTTTTTTTTTCTTGCTGAGACAATTAGGGTTAAGTGACTTGCCTAGGGTCACATAACTAGGGTCAAGTATCTGGGTCAAATTTGAACTCAGGTCTTCCTGACTCTAACTATTTTGCCACCTAGGTCCCTCTTTCCTTCAGTCTTGAGAAGCAGTATAGTGAAAACCATTGGACTGGTAAGCCAGAAAGCCTGGGCTGTCTTTCCTAGTTTACACTTACTGCGTTGTGCTTGGGAATCCACTTCTCACTTGCATCTCTGTCTTTGGCTTCTTGATCTGTAAAATGAGGAAGTTAAGTTAGAAAGTAATTGTCCCTTTTGATCCTATTCTCTCTCAGTGAGTAGGTGATGAACCTGTCCAAATCTGAATGCCCATAGTACTTACTGTCTGTTTCATTCACAGGCTAGCAAGCATATTCTGCCCAGGTATTGGTGCATATGGTTTAACTCATCTACCAGACTCTCACGGGAAAGGATCATGTCTTATAGTTAATTATTTTTCCCATGGGGGAAGGTAGATGACTCAGTGGATAGAGTGTTGGGCCTTGAGTCAGGAAGACCTGAGTTCAGATTTGACCTCAGACACTAGCAAAGTGACAGTGGGCAAGTTACTTAATCTCTGTTTATATTAATCTACTGGAGAGGGAAATGGTTTAACCACTCCAGTATCTTTCCAAGAAATTCCCATGGAAATGATTGGTATGTTATGTTCTATGAGGAGTTGGACATGACTGAAAACAAATTATTACTATAGAATCTAGTCCAGTGATTTGGGAGGCAACATGTTGTAGGGGAGACAGTATGGTACAGCGAAAAGAACATTGAACTTGGAGTCACTGTACTTGAGTTCAGACATTAGTTTTGCTATTCACTCCTTGTGTAACCATAACTCAACTTTTCTCTGACCCTCAGTTTTCTCATTTGAAAAATGAGTTAGACTAAATGACCCATAAGATTGTTTTCTTGCTCTGTTTCTAAAATCTTTATAAATATTTGTTGAATTTTCATTGATTGAAACTGGACAATGAAAGTCCTTATCAGGGGGGTATGTTATGTTCAGCCTATTGAAATCATCATATGGATTTGTGCTGGGTGGGGACGGGGGGGGGGGGGCGGTACATGTCCATAGGCACATGTATTCTTATGACTGCTTTGGGTCCTATTGTGCTTTTTTTGATTGACTGTTGAGTAAGAATTGGATGTGCCTACAAAGGATTTGGGGTGGCAGCAGCTTAGCCTCTTTCTTAGTTGTGTTAAATAAAATAAGGCTGCGATAACAATTGTAATCATCCAAGTGGAGATATGGACCAGTGCCCTGTTCTCTCCATCCAACTTGATAAAAATCCATGAGGACATCTCCTTGCTATTGCTTCTGCCTCTGATGTATCCATTCCCTCTCCTCTCCAATATAGCCTCACAATAGTATTGTGATACAGGATTAATAGGTTTTATCTTATTGTATAGATGAGAAAATTGAGGTAGAGTGAAATGATGTGTCTTGCCCATGAGCACAAAGCTAGTAAGCTGTAGAGTTGGAATTTGGATTTAGATCTTCCTAATTTTGACTAGTGTTCTTACACTATACATGATAATTTCCTTCTTCCTTTCCCAAATACATATTTAGAATAACATAAGCTATCATACAACTCCTGAGAGGCAGCTGCCTTGAAACGCCTTGTGGGGTGGCGAAAAAGCATTGGCTCTGACAACATTGTGCAACTCTACCTCACTTAAGTACAATTTACGCATGAATCCCAAGATATCACCCATACCACTTTACCATTCCTACCTCAAAGTCCTGTGGCACCAGAAAAGTAGCTAAGCAGCAGGGGTGGATACACTAGGAGCTGTAGTCACAACCCTGCACACTGATGCCCTAGGCCATAGGGTCATCTCCTCACTGGAAGCAGCAGTGGGATTCAGCAGTCTCCGCCCACCCCACCAGTGTCTGAGCTACCTTTTAAGGATGGAACTACTCACAGGTGGCTCAGGTGGATCTCAAAAGTGGAAAGTAGCCCTGAAAAGGGCTCAGCAACCCTCACACCACAGTTATTAGTCTTCCTAGAATACACTCTATAGAACTTCCCCCACCCTTGGAGGATGGACTTCGCACTCCAGTGGAGTGACTGGTGGATGAGATAGTTTCTACTGGCTCTCCTCTTTTCATTTTGGGTAGGACAGTGAATTGCTCAGGATGAGCAGGTATGTATGGGTTAAAATCTGCTCAACAGATTTCAGTACATTATGCATCTTTCATATCTACCCCCCTCTACTGAGTTTCCCCATTTCTGTTACTGGTATCATGATCCTTCTCTTCCTTCAAGTTCAAAGCCTCAATGTGTTCCTTAATTCCTAACCTTGTATCACATATCCAAGTAGTTCCCAAATTTTGTTTCTATTTTCATAACATTTCTTATGTCCATTCCTTTTTCTCCATTCACAAATTAGCATCCTAGGTCACCTCCTCATCTCTTCTTACCAAGACTATTGCAATGACTTCGTAATTGCTCTCCTTGCTTCAAGTCTCTCCATCTATCACCTGCAGAGCTATCAGTGATTTGCCTAATGTGCAATTCTGACTATATTACCTCCCTATACCAGGCTAAGTTATAAAATCTGCCATTTGACATTTAAAGTCCTTTACAACATGATCTCAGCCTTCCTTTCTAGCCCGGTAATATATTATTCCCCTTTCTGCACTTTACATGAATAGGAAATTGAGCTATGACATCATTCATTATGTAGAAATTATAAAAATAAAGAGGAATGGAGTGATCCTGAAAACTTTCTGCTGAGCTGACATAAAGGACAATTCATTTTGGTTTGTTGTTTTTCCATTGTTTGTGGCAATTATCTTTATTTAGAGAATCATGACTCCTATTGGAAAGTTCTTAATTTATTAACCTATTTAAATTTTTTAATTGTGTATTTTTCAATAAAAATTACTAAGAAGAGAAAATCATTCACTTGACACCTATGTTTATTAAATTTACTGGATAATTAATTACTAACAATTATTATTTACAAATCAGTCCTGTTCCCAGAATATAAGGAGGACTTTAAAAAAATTGAAACATATTCAATCACATTGCTTCCTAAAGCAAAAAAAAGGATTTTGTGCCTGCTTGTGTGTATGCTATTCAAAAATAAAAATATTTTTAATAAGTGTTTATTTCAACTTTATTTCATTCATTTTAATTTCCATTTTCATGTATATATATTTTAAATAATGATTTCATCATAGTATGTATAAGAAGTAATGTAGTATGGAAACCTGCCTTGAAGCCAGGAAGACATGGATTTAAGACTTAGTTTTGTTTTTTTTTTTAGGTTTTTTCCAAGGCAAATGGGGTTAAATGGCTTGCCCAAGGCCACACAGCTAGGTAATTATTAAGTGTCTGAGACTGGATTTGAACCCAGTTACTCCTGACTCCAGGGCTGGTGCTTTATCCACTGTGCCACCTAGCCACCCCCAAACTTAATTTTTTAAAAGAATTTTTATTTATTTAAAGCAATGGGATTAAGTGACTTGTGGAATGTCACACAGCTAGGCAATTATTAAGTGTCTGAGGTCAAATTTGAACTCACATCCTCCTGACTCCAAGGCCAGTGCTTTATCCACCTTGCCATCTAACTGCCCCTTAAGACTTCTGAAACCTATTGTTAGTCTGATTCAAAGTCACAGAACCTAAGACAATAAAGTGAAGAAAACGTGATAACTTTAGTTGATAGAGGGAATATCCTTATTTGGCAATTCCCTATTGCAATGAAGTCACAGGTTCAGTACCTGCCATTAGTACAATAGTGTTGTTCAGACATTTAAAGTTGTGCCCAACTCTTAGTGATCCCTTCTGGGATTTTCTTTTTTTTTTTCTTTTGTATTGATATTTTATTTTTCCAAATATATGTTATGAAAGGGTTTTTTTTTTAACATTTGTCCGTATGTCTATGCATATTTCTAATATACAAAATTTCCTTCCACCCTCCATTTCCACCCCCCCCCTCCTCAGTGACTAGTCAGGTTAATATTATACTTACACATTGTGTTAAGCATGTTTATAGGTTAGTCATTTTTGTTATGAGGAATTAGGATTAAGGGAAAGAAATACAGAAGAGATTTTTTTTAAAAAAGTGATTGCAGTGTTTCTCAGATTCTGAAGGATTTTTTGTTTTGTTTTGTTTTTCTTCTGGATGGGGATAGCATTGTCCGTAGCTGGTCTAATGCAGTTGTCCTAGTTGTCCTAACTACTGAGAGCACCTGCATTCATCAGGATCAGTCATCTCACAATGTTGTTACTGTGTGCAATGTTCTCTTGATTTCACTCCCTTCATTCTACATCAGATCCTGTAATTCATTCCATGCTTCTCTAGGGTCTGATCATTTATGATTTCTAATAAAACAATAGTATTCCATAATATTCATGCATCGTAACTTGTTTAACTTCCCCCAATTGATGGGCATCCCCTTATTTTCCAATTCTTTGTCACTACAAAAAGAACTGCTATGGATATTTTGGAACATTTTCCCTTTTTGTCATCTTAGACAATCTGATAGGTGTGAGGTGATACCTTGTTGTTTTAATTTACATTTCTCTAGTCAATAATGATTTGGAGCATTTTTATATGATCATTTATAGCTTTAATTTCTTCATTTGAAAACATCTATTCATATCCTTTGACCATTTATCATTGGGAAATGACTTGCAACCATATAAATTTGATGCAGTTCTCTACATATTTTAAAAATGAGACCTTTATCAGAACTCCTAATTGTGAATATTATTTCCCAGTTTGTGCTTTCCTTCTAATTTTGGCAGCACTGATTTTATTAGTGCAAAAACTTTTTAATTTAATATAGTCAAAAATCATTCCATTTGCAGTTCATAATGTATTCTATTTCTCGTTTCATCATAAATTTGTTCCTTCTCCATAGATCATAGAGATAGAATATTTCTTGTTCTATCTATGGTATCACCCTTTATGTCCAAATCCTGTGCCCATTTTGACCTTATTTTGGTATAGGGTGTAAGATGTGGGTCCATGCCTAGTTTTAGCCATACTATTTTCCAGTTTTCCCAATAATTTTTGTCAAATAGTGAGTTCTTATCCCAGAAGCTAATGTCTAGGTTTGTTAAATAGTAGATTATTGTAGTTATTTACTATTGTTTCTTTTGAATCTATTCTAATTCACTGATCTATTACTCTTAACAGTACCAAGTAGTTTTGATGACCACCACTTTTAGATTTTTAGATCTGGGAGAGCTAGGCTACCTTCCTTTACATTTTTCAACAATTTCCTTGCAATTCTTGAACTTTTGTTGCTTCAGATGAATTTTGCTACTGCTTTTTCTAGTTCTGTAGGAATAGTTATTTGGTAGTTTGGCATGGCATTGAATAAGTAATTTAATTTGATTAGAATTGGCATTTTTATTATATTAACTTCACTTAACCATGAGCATTTGACATTTTCCCAATTATTTAGCTCTGACTTCATCTGGGAGAAGTGCTTTATAATTGTGTTCATACAGTTTCTGGGTTTGTCTTGGGAGATAGATTCCCAAGTATTTAATGTTGTTTACTGTTGCTTTAAATGGAGCTTCTCTTTCTATCTCTTGCTCTTGGGCTTTGTTGTTCATATATAGAAATGTTGATGATTTATGTGGGTTTATTTTATACCCTGCCACTTTGCTGAATTGTTAATTGGTTCAACTAGTTTTTTAGATGATTTACTGGGGTTCTCTAAGTGAAAGCTTTGTTTCCTCATTGCCTTTCTTCAATTTCTTTTTCTTCTGTTATTAGTAGAGCTAACATTTCTAAAACTGTATTGAATAGTAATGATGATAATGGGCATCCTTGTTTCACCCCTGTTCTTACTGGAAATGCTCCAAGTTTTTCCCCTTTCATATAATATTTGCTGATGGGTTTTAGATAGATACTACTTATTATTTTAAGGAAAATTTCATTTATTCCTAAACTTTCTAATGTTTTTAATAGGAAGGGATGTTGTATTTTATCAAAGGCCTTTTCAGCATCTATTGAGATTATCGTATGATTTCTATTGTTTTGCTAATATTGAACCATCCCTGCCTAGAACCATCCCTGCCTACCTGGTATAAATCCTACCTGATCATGGTATATTATACTAGTAATAATCTCACTGCTAAAATTTTAATTAAGGTTTTTGTATCCAATGTTCACTAGGGAGATTGGTTTATAATTTTCTTTTTCTATTTTGGTTTTTCCTGGTTTAGGTATCAGCACCATATTAGTGTCAGAAAAGGAATTTGGAAGAACTTCTATTTTTTTAAAATAGTTTATATAGAACAGGAATTAATTGTTCGTTAAATGTTTGGTAGAGGGGTGGCTAGGCCAGCACTGTGCTTAAAGCAATGGCCCTGGAGTCAGGAGTACCTGAGTTCAAATCTGATCTCAGACACTTAATAATTAGCTGTGTGGTCTTGGGCAAGCCACATAACCCCATTTACCTTGCAAAAACCTAAAAAAAAAGTTTAGTAGAATTCACTTGTAAATCCATCTGCACCTGGATTTTATAGGGAATTTATTGATGATTTCTTCAAATTCTTCTCCTGAAATGCAATTATTTAAGTGTGTTATTTCCTCTTCTGTTATTCTGGGCAGTTTGTATTTTTGTAAATATTAATCTATTTCATTCAGGTTATCGAATTTATTGGCATACAACTGGGCAAAGTAGCTCCAAATTATCTCTTTAATTTTCTCTTCATTACTGGTAGTTCACTCTTTAATCTTTCCCTTAATTTTTCAGAATTTCTAATTCGGTATTTAATTGGGGATCTTTAATTTGTTCTTTTTCTAGCTTTTTTAGTGGCAAAGCCAATTCATTGATCTCCTTTTTTCTCTATTTTATTCATATAAACGTTTAGAGATATAAAGTTTGCCCTCAAAACTGCCTTGGCTGCATGCCATAAGTTTTGGTATGATGTCTCCTCATTGTCATTTTCTTGGATATAGTTATTTCTATGATTTGTTGCTTGATTCACTCATTATTTAAAATTGTTATTTAGTTTCCAATTAGTTTTTAGTTTCTCCTTTCATGACCCTTTATTACATGTAATTTTTATTGCATCATGGTCTGAGAAGTATTCATTTATTATTTCTGCCTTTCTGCATTTGATTAAGAGGTTTTTATGCCCTAGTATATGATCAGTTTTGGTATAGGTGTCATGTACTGTAGAGAAAAAAGGTATATTCTTTTCTATCCCCATTAAGCTTTTCTCCAGAGGCCTATCATATCTAAGTTTTCTAAGATTTCATTTATCTTCTTAACTTCCTTCTTGTTTATTTTTTATTTTTTTAGGTTTTTTTTTTTTCAAGGCAATGGGGTTAAGCAGCTTGCCCAGGGTCACACAGTAAGGTAATTATTAAGTCTCTGAGGATTTGAACTCAGGTACTCCTGACTCCAGGACCAGTGCTCTGTCCACTGTGCCACCTAGGTGCCCCCCCCACTTGTTTATTTTATGTGGGATTTTCTTGGTAAAGATACCAGAGTGGTTTGCCATTTTCTTTCCAGTTCATGAGGAAACTAAGGCAAAGAGGGATAAGTGATTTGCTCACATACAGATAATAAAGATCTGAGGCTAGATTTGATCTGAGGCTAGAAAGAGAAGTCTTTCTGACTCTAGAGCTGGAACTCTATTCACTGTACCAACTAGTTGATCTTCCTGCCTCCAAGATCAGTGCTTTTTTCACTTTGTCACTTAGCTGCCCATTTTTTTCTGACTTCCTCCTATTTGTTGTTTCTTCTGGTAAAATCATGTTCTATTACAATCATCCACCACATTTGGAAAAAAATTCCTTAATCAATGGGCTTCTGCTTTGTTTCCAGTTTTTTTTTTTTGCCACTACTAAATGTGCTGCCATAAATATTTTGATGTGTATTTAACCTTTCCATTATTTGATTTCCTTTGGTTACATAACTGGCAATGGGATCTCTGGGTCAAAGGATATGGATATTTCAGTTTTTTATTTGGTTTCAAAATACTTTTGATCATCGTACTTTTTGGATGACATACTTAATACTTATTTTCCTGCTCAATTCCTCATTTTTAATGAGTTTCAGCCTGCTTACACCCACAGTATAAAACTCCATTGCAATTTGGATGATTTTCAAATGCAGTTTTTGGGAGACCATAGTGTTCTATGATTTGTAGATTAAAGAATATTGAAAGATTCAGACAACACAAGGCCCTACTATTTTTTTATTTTTATCTGTTAAATAATTGATTCAGTAGAGCAAAACACTATTGCAAAGACTCTCCTCCATCAAAGTGTTTTTATGCACATACAAAAATTAAAAAAAATTCCTTGAGACTACTTTTTTCAATGACTATCTTATTTTATTATCACATAATTCAAAATAGGAAGATGTCTGTTCATCAAGGGTGTTCAATATCACTGTAAAAGAGATTCAGCTCTGAGTCAAAGTGGAAGAGGTATTTTTTATATATAGTGTCAATCCCTTGATACTTAATTTTATGAACACGACAGAGTTGCCTAAATGAGATCTATGATGTTGTAAAAGAATTTAGTCTAAGCTTATACAAAGGAAAAACCAAGAAAATGAAAAATGCTGATTGTCCATATAATATACTGTAACTGAACAATCTGTAAAACTCATACAACAGTATATATATAATATATAAAATATAAAATAGATATATATTTATGTGTATATGTATATAAAATATATTTATACACATAAAATAGTTTATCTATATAACTATATATGTATGCATGTATGAAGAAATGTATATAAACATTTATGTAGGTAAATTATTTATGAGTATATATATATATATTTATATAGCTAAATATAGCTATTCACTGAATTTCCTCTACAATGGTAATGAACACCCTTGGTGAGTATAGATTTCCCTGTTTTATGATTTGCTTGATATTAAAATAAGAGGATGATTGGAAAGGTTGTCTTTGTAAGACATGTCATTGGAGAAAGACTTTAAGACAGTATTGGTTCTACTGAATTATTTGTTTTTAAAGCCAACAAACAATAAATACAGTAGTAACTTGCATTACCTGCACCTTTTAATATTCTTTGAACTATAAGTCATGGAATGCTAAAGTCTCTAAAGAAACAAATTTGAGAATCATTCAAGTTGAAATGAAAGGATGGATAGATAGTTATAGATATAAGTATGTGTAAATATGCATATATATATATATATGTTTGTGTTTCTTTCTCATGTACATATATGTCCATGCATATATATCCTGATGAGAGATTTTAAAAAATAATGAAGTATATTCAATTGTATTATTCTTGAGAGCAAGAGTTTGTGTAAGTGACTAATCTATAAAATAAAAATATTTTAAAAAAATTATTTGTTTTTATCTTTATCCATTTCAATTTCTATCATAGCATACTTTTAAATACCATAAAGAATATACTATTTAGGAGAGTCAGGGGTTTCAAGGGCTAGCCTTGAAAGCAAGAAGACTTGGAATTCTAGACAATCTTCCAAAACTCTTAAGTTGTAGACAGTGGATCAAACTGTACTCATAGAAGGAATTTCTAAATTTAATAGGAAGAGGAGAGTCATCTTGGGGAAACTGTGAATTTCTTTTCTTATCCTTTAAGCATCTCTGAGAAATAAAGTCCATGTTTTTTAATACCAGCATTCTTTAAATGATGCCCAGTCAAATTAGAAAAAAAAAGACTGCTGGTATTTTATTGAGAAAAATAGGGGTGACAATACATATTGCTTACCAACCCCCTAGAAAAAATGTAAAAAAGGGAATGATGAGCCTATGACATCATTGAACAGGAGTAGAAAGTAGACAAGCGACTCTGAATGTGTGTCTGAGTGATAATGCAGTGTAGTGTATTGGAAAACTCACTATAAGGGTCTGGGTGCCAGCTAGTTCATTGTCTGTTCTCTGGCTTTAAATAGGAAAGTTCCTATCTAAAAATCTTCAAAGATCAGGAGAGTGATTTGTGTGCATTTTGTTGCATCTAAGAATTTTCCCCTTAATAATCAGAATGGTACTGAGAGTGAAAGGTAGAACAGTCAGGCATCTCATGGCCAATAGTGATAACTAAACATTCCTCCCTGCCCCCCATGAAAGTGGTTGGGGAGGTCTCCACTTAACAAAGAATCAATGAAAGTTCACTATTTTCACTTTCTTTTATGTAATGTTGTGTCCATGTAACTAATTTGTATGGACTTGAGTGCTCCAAAATCTGCTGCTGATTGTTGTGTCGGATCCCACTTCAATGTGAGCTTGTCGGGGTCAAAGGATAGCGATAACTGAGATGCTTTTAGTTTTGAGGGTCATAGAGCTCTCTGAGAGTAGGACTTGGGACTGGACAGGAAATAGTTCCCAACTTGGGATAGCATTTAGTCTGATGGAAGTAATGAGATTCCTTTCTTCAGGGAGCCCCTTGTGTAGTTGGGGGAAAGTATGGATCTTCCTAACACTTAGAGCTGTCCTAAAGTGGAGTAGTGACTTTCCCATTCCTGGAGATCTTCTTGCATAGGCTCCAGGAATATTGGATGCAAATGACAAAGCTGATCCTTGTTCAGAGAGTAGTTGAAGTGTTTGAAATCTGAGGTTCCTCCTAGGTTTGCTTCATGAATTATTTCTCTTTATAGAACAAAAGTCAGTCATGGAGGTACTCAAGACTGGGCTCTTAGCTGCTTAGTGGCCCAATGAAAGATGCCCCTTACCTAGAGCTTCTATTGTCATGACCCACTTTCCTGGCTGCTGAAGATGTCCTAGCTATTGCTTCTGATAGGCTCAGAATGCCTTGACTTCAGACTGCTCAGATTCTCAGCTTCTCCTATTGTATTCTAGATCATTAACCTTATGTCAGTCTATACCTGTTCATGGTTAGCTTTGATTACAACCTGGTAATTCCATGGCATATATCCCATGGCTTTGTCAATTTTTGGAGAGACATTTCATTTCATCTAGGTGTTCTGGTCTGTACTTCACCTATCTTTAGCTCAGATTTTTTTTTCAGTATCAGCCCCTAACTCATTTAAGTCAACCTTCTTTTGCCCAAGTTCCATATTGACAGGTTAGTTACCATACCTACAATACATACCCATACTCCCATAAATCCATTGATGCCTCCTTGCTGCCCTGACCTCACCTAGTAGAAAAGACTCATAATTGACTCATAAAAGACAAGAAAAAAAATGTCTTCACTTTCCTGAGGGTCTTTTTCGAAAGGGAACTGTGATTAGGTTTCCCCAGTCAGGGTTAGGTTGAAGAAATGATATAAGTACTATAATGTGTACCAATGAAGGCAATGTATGGCCAGCTCTTGGTGAGCAGGCACTTTGTTTTCAGAACAGATTTTTCCTATGTATGTATTTTTGATTCACTAATGGACCAGCACTATCTATATATCTACAAAGGACTTGAATTTCTGAGGTGGGGGTGGGTGGGAATCATGTTTCCAGGTCCAAGAATGTTGTGGTAAGCACTCTTCCCAGAATGAACAATATAGAATGGCTAACCACAAACTTTGAGTTAAATATGAAGAAAGCTTCATTTTGTTATTTTTGTTAGGGGGAAATTGACAGAACCTTTTACTCTATATGGAAAGGAGCCAGGGTATTGAATAGTCTACTGCAGTGGTGTCAAACTCAAATAGAAATGGGAGCCACTCCTCTGTATGTTAGGATTGTGTGGGCCACATACTGACTTGGTTTTAAAATGCAATGTTATCTATATTTTATTATATTTTAAAATTTTGTTAAATATTTCCCAAATACATTTTAATCTGGTTCTTGTTGCCCTTGTCAGTATGTTTACATCAGGCTATACATTTGACACCTCTGGCTTTCTGTATACATACATATACATATATATGTATATGTATGTATATGTAATATGTTACAGAAATGCAACAGTCACTTTTTATATTGGAACCATTTACTAGTCCACTTTCAAGATCCACGATTGTATATGTACAACTTTTACCAGATTTTTCTCCACCACTGGGGAAAGGGGAAGGAAGGGAAGGTAATAGAAAAATATGGAATTTATAAATTTACAAATGGATGAATGTTGATAACTAACTACCTTTGCACATAATTGGAAAAAAATAAAATGAAATTTCAATTGAAAAAAATCACAAATTTGAAATTCCATTTTCTGACAATTGTTTATATTCTGACTTTCCTATTTCTTGCTTGACAGAAGACTTATTTTTTTGGTCTCATTGTGACCCCAAGTCCCTTGAGTTCTCCCTGTTTTCCCAACCCCTTCCTCACTTTCCCAATCCTGTCCTGATTGGGTTGGTCACCATAATGTTTCACTGACCACCAGTCTCCTTTTCTTCCAAAAATCCCAAACTGATAATTTCTGTTCCTTGGTATCTTCAAATACTCATTACCCTCCAAGTTACAGTATGGAAGCATGATCCAAGATCAAATCAATTCTGCAATTGTTCCTGGATAGGGTGGGTATATATACTTCCCATTTGTCTCATTCACCAAACCTATATTCAAAGGACCTCTCCTGACCACAATTTTCATATGTATGTGGTCCCTTCCATTAGAATGTAAACCCAAGGATTCTCTTTGCCTTTCTGTTTGAATCTCCAGACAGCATATAGTCACACCTAGTGCTTGGCATTTAATGTGTTTAATAAAAGTATTTTTCATTCATTAATTCATTCATTGAATTTTTCCAATTCTCTTCTGAGGTTGTCACAAGAGAAAACCTAGAACCTAATGTTGATTTTATCTACTACTATAGCCTTAGTACTTTCTTCCTCTTATTCCTCCTCAACTGGCTTCTCACACAGCTCCTTCTCTCTCAGGAACAAAATTTACACCAAATGGTTTAACTCTTATTTTGCAGTAAAGATTAAGTCCATTGAACAGAAGTTCCTCATATTTTCCCAAGGCAATGGGGCAATGTGTGACACAAGATCACACAACTAAGCAAGTGTAAGTATCTAAGGCTGCATTTGAACTCGGGTACTCCTGACTCCAGGGCTGGTGCTCTAGCCCCTATACCACCTAGCTGCCCCCTTCTCAGAACTTTTCAGCATCATATCTCAACCTTTCCTTATTCCTTCTTGGTATAGATAACAAAAACCACTCCTGCTTTGCGAAAGCTAAATCCTCTATTTGCACATGGATTTAATAATCTAGTAACCCTGTCAACAAAGGAAACAAGGTTAGTCTGGCACAATATGTTACTGATGAAGCTGCTGTACTGGATCTCTGTGATTTCATTTATTTTACTAGAGGTTTACAAAGTATCAGTTGCTAAATAAAAGTACACAAAATAAATGAACACACACTTGAGTCGGTCTTTACCTGCTATTGGTCAGTTTTGATTACAGCCTGGTAATGACATTTGTATTACACAACACACACACACACACACACACACACACACACACACACACACAAACACACAGACACAGACACACAGACACACAGATACAGACACACAGACACACACACACACACTCTCTCTCTCTCTCTCTCTCTCTCTCTCTCTCTCTCTCTCTCTCTCTCTCCCCAAACCACAAGTAGAGTAACTCATCCCAATGATATATATTCATTCAGGAAGGAGAGAGAGAAAGAGAGAGAGGGAGTTCATATTACTTTGCTCAAAAGTTTCCTACTGAGAAAATTCAAAGTGTTTTGCCTGGAATTCAAAGCCCTGTATGAACTGGCACTAATTTATGCTTCCAATATCATATTTCCTTTCTCTACATATATTCTATATTTGAATCAAAATATATTTCTTTACTGTTTTTGAAGTTTTTCTTTTGCTTTTTCATCTTTGCTTATGCTTTCCCTTATGTCTGAAATGCCCTTTCCCCTTATTAAATTTACTCATCTTCCCAGTCAGTTACAACCTTTTCCACCTTCACAGATTATTCACCACTTATTAATTTGTTACCTGTTTATACACTGCTAGATCTCAAATCACAAGAGAACCAGGATCCCTTTTTTCCCCTCCTGCCTCTTAGCATGACTGAATTAATGTTTGCTGTTATATGGTTAATGACAAGAGCCTCTTTGTGCCTCATTTTCCTCCTCCATAAAATGATAGTATTTATATTTACTCCTCAAACCAATAAAGAGGCTCAAATGAATTAATGTATCATGAAAATATTTTAAACCATATAAATAAAAATACAATTATAGAATTTAGCTTACTATTTTTTTATTTGTTTGAGAGATAATCCTCAGAGATTTCCTTTCTCATCTCTCTAATTCCTCAAGTTTGATTGCTCAGGCCTTCCTCTTCTTGGCTATTTGCAAAGTCAGCCTTTCATTGAGTTGCACAGAATTTCTACTCCTAGTCCAAACAAAAACTATCCAGGGTCTTCTGGACCCAAAGTCTTTCTGTTTGTTGTTCCAGGAATTATCTCTCAGTTCAGTTCAGCTTGAACTGTGGTCAGGTCACTCCTTGACAATGGCATCATCCTTCATGTGTCTTCCCCCAAGAAGTCTCTCCACTTTCCCCTGATTTTTAACTCCCCCCCTTTATAATCCATCTTGATACTTGGTCTTTCTGCTTCCATTTAGTCCCTCCCTAATTCAGCCATTGGAGGAGCTAGGTAATATGGCTAGAGTGCTGAGACTAGAGTCAAGAGGACTCAAATCTAGTCTCAGACAGTTCCTCACTGTGTGACCCTGAGCAAGTCACTTAACCCTGTTTGCCTCAATTTCTTCATCTGTAAAATGAACTGGAGAAGGAAAATGGTATCTTTACCAAGAAAACTTCCAATGGTGTTAGAAAGAGTCAGATACAACTGAAAGCAAATGAATAACAACAATCCATCCTTCACACAGTTGCTACAAGAATCTTCCTAAAGCACATGTGGGTCATGCCCCTGTTCAACAATTCTTCAGTGTCTCAGTGTTGCAGGATAAAATATGAACTCACCGTGGTAAAGTCCTCCCTAGTCTGGTCCCATTGTACCTTTCTAAATAGTTCATACTTTGCTCATTGAAGCACTATGCCTTCCAGTCAATTTGACCTTTTTTGCTGTCTCTTGAATTTTTTACTCTGTCCCCTGAATTTCAAATTTCTTTCCTTGTGTTTGCTACAAGCCATTTCCATACCTGGAATGCCCTATCTCTTTATCTCTAGCTCTAGGAATCCTTAGCTTCCAACTCAGTTCAGATGCCTACTCATTTGGCAAACCTTCCCTGAATCCCTCTAGTTAGGACTTCTGCCTTTATCCAATTTTCTTATATTTGTTTGTCTATGTATGTGCTGCATCAGTCAATAGAAGTAAACTCCCTGGGGGCAGGGTTTGTCTTCATATTCGTCTTTATACTCCTCCCCACAAATACCTAGCTGAAAAAATTCTTGCTGAATTGAAATGAATACTGCCTCTTTTGATTTCTTTTTTTTCTCTAAATAGTTCACTATTCTTCCCACCTCCTATTTCAGGTTTCACCCATTCTTCTGTTTCTTCCTAGGCCAATCATTGAGTGGATAACTTTCCTATAATAAATTTACATTTTAAAAATACATTACAAAGAATGTCCTGGGTACAACAATAAGTAATACATATAATGAACATTTTCTCTTAAAAATATTTGGCCATCCTGAAAAATAATAATGAGCAATTTTGAAAATTCTAAACTATATAATTCAAGTTATATATTTTAAAGACACAAAGAAAAAATTATTTAATACACATCAATAAAGATGAGATATTTAATAGGATCTTAGTAATCAAAGGAATTTTGGAAATCATCTATTTCTATCTCCCACTTTTACAGATTAGAAAACTAAAGTGTAAGTGATTTTGTCTAAAGTCACAGAGTTAATTCTTTTTTTTTTTTAGGTTTTTGCAAGGCAAATGGGGTTAAGTGGCTTGCCCAAGGCCACACAGCTAGGTAATTATTAAGTGTCTGAGGTTGGATTTGAACTCAGGTACTCCTGCCTCCAGGGCCAGTGCTCTATCCACTGAGCCACCTAGCTGCCCCTCACAGAGTTAATTCTTGATAGATCAGGGGGATGCTGTAGCCAGCTCAAAATGGTTCTCAAAAGTTGATTTTTAAATTTTCAGGGTAAGCATTTATATCTAAAAAATAATGTTTGTCCTTCACTTTGGAAGACCACAACATTAGGGAGGTGATGCCATGACAAGCAGGTGAACTGGATTAGAGTGAGGGGGTACTGTGCTAAGTCACCAGCCTCACTTTCTCCTCCGAAGCCACCTGGGTCCAGTAGCTAGATATGAATCAGGACAACTTGAGATGGCTGTGGATGTGAGGCAATCAAGGTTAAGTAACTTTCCCAAGGTCACAGGGCTAGTAAAAGTCAAGTGTCTGAGGTCAAATTTGAACTCCTGTCCTCCTGACTCCAAGGCCAGTGCTATATATTCTGCACCACCTAGCTTCCCTAAGAAATACTAAAATACTAAAAATCACTAAGTTTGAGGTACCATTTTGTTGATTGTCCAGACTAAAGAAAGTGATAAAAAAGTTAATAAATTAAATATTAAATTATTACGTTTTACTAAAATGCAAATAAATAAAATGTTAAATTAAACTTAAAAGTGCATTTTGCATGCGTCTTCCTCAAAGAGTCAGTTGTTAACTATTTACCAGCAAATCCTGATTGTAACATAGCCTTCTGACTCCCATCCCAGGGTTTTTCTCATACACAACTCTTCCTCACAGAGTCAGATTGGAACTCTGCCATCAACATACCACCTGCTTTATATGAAGCTCCCCCTTGGTCACTGTTTTCAACAGTCTATGTACCTCACACAGCTGGCTTGCATTGTGGCCTGCTGTGCACCATGTGGAATGTATTTTTACCAATGGCTCCTGTGATAGAGGGCAAATTTTATAATCCATTAAATTTGCCATTTGGGAATCTTTGTATCGTTTAATGGGATTCATCCAGTAGCTTGCTCTGAAATGTAAAGCAGGCAGTTGAAAATTCTTTTCAGATCTCTAGAACATTCTTTGCCTATAAGACAGGACTACACTGGGACCCTATGGTTGTCTCCTGATACATTCCATTTCATGTGGAAGAGGAATCAGCCTTGGTCAGCTACACCCCAGAAGACAGAATGAGGGCAGTTGAGCTGATGGCTTATCAGACATATGGTAGGAAATAGAGGCTAGATGAAGGCAGCTGGACTCTTTTACAAAATCTCTGAAATTCTGTGAAAGAGAAAGGAAGTTAATACTAAAGGTCAGAAAGCTCAATTAATTTGCTCAGGATCATACAATTGATTAGTGTCAGAGCTGGGATGAGTGAGAAGAGGAGGGCTCCTTGTTTCTGTGACCCCATCACTACTCACTTCTAGGGGTAATCTAGGAAGATGTACTTGACTGGACAATGCTATCTACATCACAAGATTTTAGTACAATTGATTTGACTAAGGCCATTATTTCTTCTGTTCTTTTTTTTACAGATGAGTAAAATCAGACCCTGATACACATATTCAGAATTTTTCAAATGATCAATTAACATTGTTGATAAAGTAACATTATTAGGGGTAGTTAGATGGTCCATGGAAAAAGAGCTGGGCCCAAGTCAGAAGACCAGAGTTGAAATCAGACACCAGCTATGTGACCTTGGGCAAGTCATTTAACCTCTGTTAACCTCAATTCCCTCATCATAAAATGGGGATAATAATAGTGTCTACCTCTCAGAGTGATAGCGAGGATTCAATAAGATAATAATTGTAAAGCAGTTATCACAGTACTTGGCACATGGTAAACCCTATATAAATATTATCTATTATTATTATTATTACTACTACTACTACCATCATTGTCATTATTATCTTGTCCCTACTATATTCCAGCCACTGGGTTAAATATTAAGGATACAAAGGCAAGAAGGAAATAGTCCTGCTCTCAAGGAGATTATATTTTATTTTCAAAAAACTCATTGACATAAATGTTTAGTTAGAGTACAGTGGTTCTTAACCTTATGTTTATGAATTTAAATTAAAATAGAAAATTATTGAATTAAATTAATTAAAATTAAAAGTTTTTTTGAGAATATTTCAATATAATTTATTTCCTTTGCAATAGAGATATAGTACATCCTTTGAATTTTTATGCATTTGAAAATATTATCCTGAAATGGGAGCCATAAATTTCACTAGATGAGGAAGTCCACAACCAAACAAAAAAGAGCCCTTGTAAAAATATATTGCTAAGTCATTTATGGTAGTAAATTGAAATATAGTTGTTCATGCTGCAATGTAATGCAATTTCGAGTTTGCATTACTGGTGTACAACATTTTACCTGAATTTAGTGGTTATAATGGATGTTTGTAGTCAATGTGTCATAAAACTGTTCTAATTGAAAAACATCAAACCTCTTCCTGCAAACAAACCCCCAAAACCTCCAAAAGCCCAACCCCCAAATAAAAACAAAACTTAGAATCCAAAATGCTGAGATACCATTTGACTTTTGAGCTACATATGTGTATTTTAAAGTATTCTTGAATATTGCAAGATATGTCTGAAGTGCAAAGATAATGGAGACTCACATGAAATGGGGCATTCAACCTAAGGAACCTTTTGAAGTTTACATGGTAATTCTGAGGCAAAAGTTTTACAAGTAGTAGCTTACTTGAGGTCCTTTCTCAAACTAAACTGCCAAGCATTCAAACTCTACAAGGGAAAGCACAGCTCTGAAGGACTGGCCATGTTTTTTGAATGCCAAATGTAAGTTTACCTTAAAGACTCTTTTACAGAAAACTTACACAAGGCAAGGACTCGCATGGTGGTCAAAAGAAGCAATACAAGGACATTCCCAAGGTCTCTCAAGAAATATGGAATTGCTAGCTATGAGAGACTACCCAGCATGGTTTGCCCATATCTGAGAAGATTCAGTGCTCTATAAACAAAATAGATTTGAAGTAGCTCAAAGAAAACACGAAAAGAAATACAAGATGAGCAAATTTAGAGATTCATTTCATATGGCCTATTTATGCTCTACCAGTTGATAGAACCTTTCAAACTTCTATTGTTCTGACCAGTCTTAGTCCTATGCATTATAACTTGACTCTAATCTAGTGATGTCATTTTGGTCTTCTTTGAGAACAAAGAACAACAACCAACCAACTATCTGGCAGGTGGAAAGGACATAATCTTTGCTGTGTCACTTTCCAAAAATGATGATATCAGTTCTAAACTTTTACATTCATTTGAAATACTCTGGGTAATCATGTACTAAATTCTCTTATCCAATGTTTATATTTTCAGAAAACTCAACTGTCTGGAACATGACTAACAAGTTGAAAAAAGACTTCTGAGCATTAAGAGGGGAAAAACATCCTTGTTTTGAAACTGGAATTCTGGAGATTGAATTTAGAAGAGTATACTAGGACTCAGACTCTAGTCCTTTGGGCAAGTCTTTTGAACCTCTTTAGCATTCATATTTTTTCATCTGTGAAATGAAGGGACTGAACAACATGATCTCTAAGGTTCTCATTCACAGTTTATGAGTTACTGAGCTGTAATAAAGCTTATATATATATATATATATATATATATATACATATATATATGTAGCCTTTTCAATAGAGAAGCAAGTTTAAATTTTTTTAAATTTTTGAACAAATATCAAATAAAATGAGCATTTCCATATCCAAAGTAAAATAGGAAAGAGAATTCTACATGAAATTGTAAATACATTCTGAAGAGCTTGCTGTTCTTTTTAAATATATAAAAAATTCAATGCAAATTTCATTTATTTCCATTTGGTTTTTGGTATGTTTTCTTGTGCATTTTTGAAAATTCCTTCATTCTTTTATTTTCTTTTTTCTATTTTTCAGTCAGTAGACCAAAATAGTAATAATGATAATAATAATAATTTCTGTAAATTTATATATTAAATATAAAGCACATGTTAAATAGATTGATTACATATTATATATTATAAATATATTAATAAAGTATATTGTTATATAACATATAGATGTATATAAGTATTCATATTATATAAGCATAATAAGCAATAAGCATTTATTAAGTATGTACTATGCCTCTAGCTTTGTGATAAGTGTTGGGGATAGGAAGTAAGGCAAAATAGAGTTCTGGCCCTCAAGATGTCTATATTGTGATACTATTTGGGGTTTTCTCAGGAAAAACACTAGAGTTGTTTACCATTTCCTTCTCTAGATCATTTTACAGAAGAGGAAACTGAGGCAAACAGCATTAAGTGACTTGTTCAGAGTCACACAACCACTAAATATCTGAGGCCAGATTGAACTCAGTTCTCTTTCCTTCCTTCCACTCAGACCTAACAATATCCTCTGAACTGACTAAGAAGACTAGGAAGATAAGGAGTAAGTTCTGAATGACTTTCAAAGAAGGGAAGAATACAGGACAGAGTCCAATTCTTTGGTACTTTTGACCACTTTTTATTATGACTTATTAATTCTGTGTCCTGTTCTTCCTCTCTTTAGCATACTCTTGTATTCCTTGTTGCCAAATGATTTTTTTTCTCTATTGAGAAAATAGATTTGTTATGAAATTAATATCTTCTTGGTTTTCTTCTTGGTGTTTTCTCAGTCCAGAGTATTCCTTCATTGTATTCAGCTATTTCTTAGGTTACTCACATCTCTAATATGAGTTCTTGGATTGGAGCTTTGTGCTCTGGTCACATTTTGCTTCTTCATCTTGGATGTAGGCAGCTAGGTGGTTCAGTGAATAGAGCACCAGATCTGAAGTTGGGGAAGATTATCATCATGAGTTCAAATCCAGACTCAGATACTTAATAGCTATCCTTTACTGTGATTAAAACAAGTTCCAAGCAGCTATTATCCATTATACTGTTAGCAAGCTTCCTGAAAGTTCCTATGTGCTTCTCTGACACCTTTTCATGTGGATCAGGAGTGAACCTGGGTAGGCTGTGCAGATGCTAGTCTGACCCTATCCCCTGCTATGGTTTGGGCATGGACTGCTGGGATTCTGGGTCAAATTTGGGCTACTTAGTTGATTGTCTAGTCTCCCATTATGGATCAGGTATGGGATGCCTTTAGAGTGTATAGGGACAGCTAGTTGGCTCAGAGGAGAGACTGTTAGGTCTGAAGTGGAAGGAAGAAAGGAGACCTGAGTTCAGTTTGATCTCAGAGACTTAGTAGCTCTGGGACCCTAGGCAAGTCACTAACCCTGCTTGCCTCAGTTTCTTCTTCTTTAAAATGATCTGGAGAAAAAAATGGCAAGCAAGAAAACCCCAAATAGTGTCACAAAGCGTCAGACACAACTGAAAGGAGCAATCAAAAATGAAAAATTCTTCAAATTCTTTATGCTGAAGATAATAATATTTGTCCTTTGTTTTTTGTCCCCCCCCCCCCCAAGAAGAAAATGACTTCAGGGAGGTGATGCCATTATAGGGCTGTGAACTGGATTTGAGTGAAGGGGGTGCTGTGCTAAGTCATAAACCTCCAGAGTCACAGTGACCAGATATGAATCAGGACAACTGTAGATGGCCCTGCATATGAAGTAATCAGGATTAAGTGACTTGCCCAAGATCACACAGTTAAGGTTGGATTTGAACTCAGTCCTGACTTTGCAGCCAGAGCTCTATGCACTGCACCAGAACTTAGTACTTCTTGGTTGTAAGTCATATCATGCACCAGATCCTGTCCTGATTTGTGGAGCAACTCAGTCCCCCTCCTTCCCTAACTTGTGTTTGTAGATGAGCAAGAAGGGAGGACACTCATCTAGGAAACTGGGCCAATCCTCTATGGCTCACAATCTCACTTTTTTGTCTCAGTGGGAAGAAAAGAAAAGCACACTAGTTATGTTTTGAAGAAAAGGGACTTTCTATCTGAGGTCTGGTCTTGATGGTGTAGTTGTGGACAGCTGGGTCATGGCTTCTGCTGTCCCTTAGCACCCTCCTGTTGCCAGCTCTCTTTGGGGCAGGTGTTGCCTTTTCCTGAAATCAAGTAGCCCATTCCTAATAATAAAGATCAGAATGAATTATCTGCTGCTGTTTCTTGCAATTTTAACATATTAGGCAAAGGGTTTCAGTATTCTCCTGCAGCTCCTGCTTCAATTTAAATAGCAACCAATAGGCTCCTCATAGATCACCTATAGACTAAGGTTGGGTCTTGAAAGAGAAAAAGAGGTGTGTGTGTGTGTGTGTGTGTGTGTGTGTCTGTCTGTGTGTCTGTGTGTGTGTGTGTGTGTGTGTGTGTGTGTGTGTGTGTGTGTGTGTGGTGTGTAGCGGGGGTTAGGGGTCAGGGGAGAGGTCTAAAGGTTGTCTTGTCCTTTCTGTTGTTTCTGAACAGATTAGTTCTGAGAAGAGCTAATAAGAGCCTAAGGGAAAACTCCCACTAGCAACAGGCGCAGACACCTCTAGTATGCATAAGCTGAGAAAATCGATGGAGGGCCCAAGATAAACACTGTGGGTAACCGCCCTCTGTCCTTGGAGCCAGGCCAAATGCAACCTGGTGCCTCCCCACATCCCCTTGATTGAAAAAGGGTGGCAGTCAGCTGCAGAGTGAGGGAAGGGATGACAAAGGTTTCCTCTCTTCTCCTTCCCACTCCCTTTCTGGCAGGGGGAACCTGCAGGATGGCTTGGGCAGCACAAATGTCTGTTCTCAATGTTCCCTGGGGCAGTTTACTGCAAAGCAATGATGTATGACGACTAGCACAAAAGAATTAGTGTTTCCTTTGCTGAGCCGCCAGGAAGGAGCTTCCCAAAGCTTCTTCCAGGGGCAAGGATTATGAGTTATTGACCTACTATGCCCAAAGGACTATGCCTACTAGGCCTTGTTCATTTTTTTGTGTATATGTGTGTTTGTATGTGTGTGTGTGTGTGTGTGTGTGTGTGTGTGTGTGCTTGTACGATTATGTGTGTATGGATATGTATATATGATTGGAGGATGGTGAGTGGAAATAAGGATTTGAGCATAGTGGGGTTTGGGTGATAGAAAGGGCCTTACTTTATCAACTATCAGGGCAAAGTACTTAAGGTGGAACTGTGGTCTTTTTTGACCTTTTTTTAGCCTTTTTCCCCTTGATCTGAAACACTCAAGCATGGAAGGGTTGACTCTTTGGCAAAGCAGGAGACCAAGTTGCAGAAAATGTAAACAGTATCTGATTTGTACAACAATCCCAGAAAGAGTCCAAATCCTTAATGGCTATGAGGTGAAGTGGAATAATCCTTTGTCTAGATTGACCCAGTGATTGAAATGAGTCAGGTAAGGGCGATTATGAGACTTGAAAGATAATGAAATTACCAACATGGTTCTTTCCTTTGAGACTCTTATAGACAAGTTAGATGGTGAAAGATGGTGAAAAAAAACCCTTAAGAATGTTTAGAGAACAAATATATCAGTGAGAAATTCTATGGACAAGATACTAAGAGCAAGAGTGAAGAATAGTTGGTAACAACTGAACTTTGCTGGTTTGATTTGTCTGTAGGTAGTGTTTATCATTTATGTCATTTTTTAAATACAGGAAGATATTCCTATTAAGTTATCATATTCCAGAAATCAGGGCTAGCAAATCAAAAAGCACATACATGCACACACACACACATATTAATAATTTTTAAAACAACATATCAGGAATTCTGGGACATTAACAGTAACAGTGTGTGATAATCAATTGTGATGGACTTAGCTCTTTTTATCAATACAACGATCAAAGACAGTTCTAAAATACTTGTGATGAAAAATACCATCAACATCCAGAGAAGAGTCTGAATGTAAACTAAAGCATATTATTATCACTTTTTTTAAAATTTGTTTTTTTTCTTTCTCATGGTTTTTCTCTATTTTCACAACATCGCTAATATGGAAATGTATTTAACATAGTTGCTCTTATATAATCTACATCAGATTACTCACTGTCAAGGGTAGGGGGAGGAAAGAGAGAAAGAAATGCAGAATTCAAGAAATGAATGTTGAAATCTATCTTTACATGTAATTGGAAAAACATTTTAAAAATAATTTACAAAGAGTACAGGGATGGAGTTGTTATAGAAAATTAAAATTTTTGATGATAAGACTGATTCAGAATTTGAAGGAAAATTAGAGGGGCTCTAACAACTCTCTCATTTTACAAAGGAAGAAACTGAGGCCTATATAAATTAAATTACTTACCTGCAGTATCACAGATAGAAAATGGTAGAATCAGGATTTAAATTCAAGTCTTCTAAGCTTCTTTCCATTGTACCCATGCTATTCCTTAAAATTATTCCCCTCTCACTTGCCTCTTCTCTAGATTATCTTTTCTAAGATATAAAGTTTTCTCCATGTGAGGGTTACTTGTATGTTTGGTACTTCCTGAGATATACATTTTCTTATACCCCACAATAATATGATAACCTTGCCTATTAATATGACATCTTGAATTCTGTTTTGAAAGGTGTACTCTGCGCATGCTATGATGGACCCAGCCCTGGTCACAGGCCTTAAAATCACAGCAGTAGATCAATCCTTTCTTGAGATTCACCCATCTTGCCTTTAGCCTCAATGCTTTATTCTTTACCATTTTCTAAACCTCACTGATGCTTAAACTCTGGCCTGATACAATGACATCTGTGATCTCTCCAGGTCCTGTGTTTGCTTGGTTCCCTAGGGTTCAAAAATCTGTCTCATACAACTTCCTAATAATACTTCTTGATGCCTGGATCTAGAAAACATGCTTTGCCTTCTTTCCTGCTCATCACATATCCCAGGACAAAAGAGTATATTTTCCCAGGGTCTCTTTACAGTAGAAAAGAGTATATTGAGAAATATCAAGGTGAGGGTCATAGGTTATTTTATTTTATTTTTTTTTTAGATTTTTTGCAAGGCAAATGGGGTTAAGTGGCTTGCCCAAGGCCACACAGCTAGGTAATTATTAAGTGTGTGAGACTGGATTTGAACCCAGGTACTCCTGATCCACTACGCCACCTAGCCACCCTAACTTCACCACCTAGCCGCCCTGGTCATAGGTATTAATAGTGGGTAGAGGAGGAAACTCCCCATCTTAGAATGGGTGACAAATGAATTCCCTAAACTATTTAAATAAAAACTCTTTGGGACTAGTTTAGCCCATGACCCTCCTGGTTCAGATCTGCTCTTGTAGACCACTTTTAATCTCTAAAATAGAATGGTGTTTCTAATCCCAAATCTCCCTTGATGAATTGGTAGTGGCCCTCCTAGGTATTCTAATCCAAGGTTAACTTTTTTTTAATAGTTTCAAATTAACTTTCAGTCAATCAGGAAGCTTCCTGGTTGTTGGCAGGCTTTTGTTATTCTACCTACATTCCTCTTTAATTACTAAACAAACTAGGTATCTTCTGTTTTCTCCACCCAAAGGAGAAAGAGTAAAAAGAACAATCACATAATACAACTCCCCCCACCCCATTACTTAAAAAAAAAATAGAATAGTTCATTTAAAAACTTCCTAAAAGGGCAACTTGGTGGTACCCTGGATTAAGTGTTGACTCTGCAGTCAGGAGGACCTGAGTCCAAATCCAGCCATAGACACTTACTAGCTATGGGACCTTGGGCAAGTCACTTAATGAGCTGGAGAAGGAAATAGTATCTGGTTTCTTTGCTAAGAAACCTCCCCCAAAGTAAGTCATGAAGAGCCGGTATAACTGAAAAACGACTGAACAAAATTTAGAAAGGACAATCCCTTTTTGTAAAGGATTTAGATGAGAGTCTGAATCACTGCAATAAGAGACTCTGAGCCCTTTCATCCAGAAGGCTGTACAGTAGTTCCTCAAAACAGAGATCTTTATCCAGTCAGAGTAATAGGGTTGAGGTGGAGGAGAGGAAGAGAGTTGGAGTCCTCAGTATGGGAAGTTTAAAGAAATCATTAAGGGGACAGCTAGGTGGCACAGTGGATAGAGCACTAGTCCTGGAGTCAGGGGGACCTGAGTTCAAATCCAACCTCAGACACTTAATAACTACCTAGCTGTGTGACTTTGGGCAAGTCACTTAACACCACTGTCTTGTAAAAAAAATTTTAAAAATCATTAGGATGGGATTTCAGAGAAGACACAAGATTAGAGGAGATGTGGGTGAGAGATGCATATGGGAAGAAACTAAGCTACAAGGTGGAACTAACAAGAGGCTGGAAAAAAGAACCCTAGAGGTTGACATCTGGTAGCAGGCAAGAGAATAAGGGAGATCAAATGGAGATAGAACTGGGAACAGGAAAATGGAGCACAGCGCTGTGGGGAATGTGTCATGGGGTGGGGGGGGAAATGATCCCAATCTCCTCCCCATCCCCCCCAATCCCCTTGCTTGTAACCGATGAAAACCATCCTTTTTCATTGGAGAGATCAAGGGGTTCATTAGGAGCAAGGCTTATGCTCCTGAGAAGACAATGTGCATTTGGGAATAGATGATGGAAAAGTTAATACCTGATTTCATCTTCTGCTATTAAATCACTGAATAGTACAGTAGTGGATTGTGTTGGGCTTGAAGTCAGAGGACCTGAGTTTGAATCCTGCTTCAAATGCTCTCAATTCCACCTATATAATGGGAATAATTTATGTATTTACATATTTTATATAAAATTTATAAATTTACATATATTAAGTACTCTTAATGGGCAAAACAATAGGACATAATATATGTAAATTTATAAATTTTATATAAAATATGTAAATACATAAATAAATATGGCATTTTAAAGTTTGCAAAGCACTTTATATACATTATCTCCTTTGATTCTCATTACAACCATCTGAGATAAGTGCTCTTATTATTCCCATTATATAGCTCTGTCTAGAAGAGAAGCAAGAACAGAATCTGTAGCATCTCTTCCCTGATCCTTTTCCAGGGAACACTATGATTCCTGTCAGGAAAGAAGCAAGAGGTTGGTGCCAGAGGCTGGCCATTCTGCTCCTCTTCCTCTTCCTCTTCCTCCTCCAGAGAGACAGAGGGAGAGGGAGAGAGAGAGAGAGAGAGAGAGAGAGAAAAGGAGAGAGAGAGAACAGAGACAGAGAGATAGACTGAGAGAGGACAGAGAGACAGAAACAGAGACAGAGAGAAAGTAGTGGGGAAGGATTATATCTTTCTGTTCCCTTAAATATTGTTAGTTTACAAGAAGTAATTTCTGGTTTAAGCTCAGCTCCTGATCCCTATTTCTCAATGAGAAACAGAAGTGCCTCAAGCTCTACATCCAAGGCTTGATGCTCTTCCTGCCAGATGCCAATTACTCAACCAATGCATATCACAAATAGCAAGCAAACCCATTTATCCTAACCCCTTTTATGTGCAGAACAAACTGTACTGGGCTTTGGAGATAGGAGACATAAATGGAGAAAGTATGCATATAAGACTAAATATCAGACTTTACTCAGAGTGAATAAGCCCTCCCTTTGGAGAGAGAGAGAGAGAGAGAGAGAGAGAGTCCTAGATCTTACCCAAGGGAGAATTTTTGTCTCTAGTGTTACAATCTGGGAACAGGGACATGATTGGAATTCTACAAGTTTGCTTTTGTGAGAGTCTTTTCTTCTTTCTGAATCTGAAAAGAATTTAGAATCATGCATCTTCTCTCTTGAAACTGGAAGCCAGAAGCATCTGGATCTCTCTCATTTCTTATCTCACCAACTCCAGCCTCAATGGGGCATTGAGTAATCAGTCCTTACCAATGAGGAGAAAGGCCTGAACAATTAGCTCCTTGAGCTAAAAACTACATTCCAACACTATGAATTTCTTATCTCTGTGTCTTTGCACTGGATATCTGCTATGTCTGAAATGTTCTCTCTCATCTCATTTTATAATCTCTGGCTTTCTTCAAGATCCTACCCAAGCACATTTTCTGCAGAAGACCTGTTTTTTCAGATTTTCCTACCTCCCTTGAGACTTTCTCTCAGAGGTTACCTTTCATCAGAGGTGTGCATCTTGTACATAAAAAATACATGTCTCCCTTATTAGATTGTGAGTTCCTTGAGGGAAGGAACTGTTTTCTTTGTCTTTGTGGTACCAGATAATATCACAGTGCAATATATATATATATATATATATATATATATATATATATATATAAAATATATGCTTAAAAAGTACTTCATTGGTTAAATTAATAATTAAATTCATTGGTTGATTGAAGATCAAGACCTGTCTGAATTGGACCGGATATATTAGAATGAAACTGCAGCAGTGTCTCCAGTCCAAACAGAGCTGGTGCCAAAGATAAAGATGAATACATACGAGGTTGGCAGATGGGTTTTGTGTAGCAAAACAAATCAACATCTAAAAGAAGAAGAAAGAAAAAAAAGAAAAAATAGAGAAGAAGGAAAAAGAAGAAAAGAAGGGAGGAGGAGGAGGAAGAAGAGGAGGAAGAGGAGGAGGTGGAAGAGGAAGTGGAGGAGGAGGAAGGGAGAAGGGGAGAAGATTATGAGTCAGTAAGTTGACATACTGAATGACTATTCAGAGAATCAAATAACAAAAATTAACTCCCAGTGTTTGTCCTGGGACTATGTTATTATATATTTCTTCATACTTTCTACATGAAGTATCTTAGGCAACAATTTGAATATCCAAAAAACTGAACCCCAAGCCCCGTACAATCCTGAATCATTAAAAAAAAGAAAAAATTAAATTGAGTTTCCATAAATTAGCAAATTAGGAAAATGTTTGCCTTCTTTTTACAAAGATTTTCAGCAAGAAAGACTAAAGCAATATTTTTGTTTATTTGTTTAATTAAGGGATAGGACAGGATGATAAAGGGTTCTAGAAATGGAGTTAGGAGACCAAGTTTAAGCCTTGACTCTGGTTCCAATTAGCAAGCAAACCACTCCATCTGTCTAAATCTCTGTTCTCTCAGCTGTAAAATGAGAGAGAGAGAGGTAGTTTATTTGGGGGAAATTATCTTTAAGGTCTTTTCTAGTTCTAAGAGTTAGGGTGGTATAGTGGAAAAAAGCTCTACTCTCAGGCTACCTAAATTTAGTTCTGGATTCCCTGTTTTTTAGTTGTGTAACTGAGAAAACTACTTCTACCTTCTGTGTTTCAAGTTTCTCATCTATAAAATGAGTACAATTCTTGAATTAACTACCACCCACAACACTATTACAAAGAAGCCACTTTGTAAAACTTTAAGTATTATGCAAATGTGATTATTATTATTATCAGTGTTAGAATGCTCTTCAAAACCTTTAGCCTTTTAGAGTCTTTTAGATTCTAGAGTTTTTCTGGAGAACCCCAGGACACAGAGTTAACTAGCTTGGCAGCCCCCACAGAGGCCCACAGAGGGCAGCCAGACCTGGGCTCAATGGTTCCACTCTCAGCTGTCAAGCGGGGCCTGCTGGGGAAGTGATGCGGACAGCTGGGGTAGTGCTGCCTCAGGTTTACTTGCCTGTGAGGCTTCTCAGGTTGGGCCCAGAGCAGAGAAGGCAAAGAAGACCTGAAGTTGGGTCAAGTAAGAGAGTCTGAGCCAATTGAACCAAGACCCAGTAAGGAGAAATGACAACTATACTAACTGGGACAGATAGAAGGAACCGTGAAGATGGGTCACTGTCAAGAAGGGAGACCGAGGGCTTCAAAGCTTCTCCAGGAGGCATCGCAGCACGCAGGGAAGTGCACTGATTTTGAGCGTCTGGGTTCAAATCCTAGCTCTGCAACTTACTACTCACTTGACCTTTGACTAGTTGGTTAGTTTCTCTGTGCCTTAGCTTTTCATCAGTAAATGAGAGTTTTATTCCAAAACCTCTAAAACCTCGTCCAGTTTTTGGTCTTTGCTCCTTCTTTATGAATACTCCCCATGCCACCCCCGACCCATGCGAAAATCTTGAGGGAACCGCAGCTGGACTCTCTAGAGGCATGAAGTGCATAATGCAGCTAGCATTTCCATGTGGCTACATTGTGCTGTATTTTACAATGATTATCTCAAGTGATACTGATAATAATCCTGGGAAGTATGTGCTTTTTTTTTTAACAGATGAGGAAACTGAGGCAAACAATGGTTAAAGTACTGGCCCAGTATTGAAAGCCAGATTTGAATTCATGCCTTCTTGACTCCAGGTCCAGAATGCTATCCACTGTGCTACAAGCTTGAATCTTGGCTCATATTTACCTTTTTATATAGGCAGATTGCTAAACCCCTCAAGACCTCAGTTTTGGCATTTATAAAAGAAGGGTGTTGGCCTATATGCTATTTCAAGTACTTTCTAATTTTAAGTCTATGATCCCACTATGATCTTGACCTAAGTCTGAGTAAGTCCTTATAAGTCAATTAACCAAAATATATTCTTTCTGAAACATTCCAGTGAATCTAGGTGTTTGTGTTCATGCTGGTAGTCTCTAATAGGTAGTCTGAAAAGAGCCAAAGATGGGCCTGCCCTTCCTGATTGGATGTAAGACAAAGAATTGGAGGGAGCTCTGAAGAAGGGTGAAGTATCCAGAGGCATGCAGGTGACGTTGGATAAGGATGATGGTGATAGAAAGAGAAAGTAGAGCTACATTCAAAAAAGTTTTAACTTGTGACATGACATAAACAGTATTTTAGAAGTGTAGAAAATCAAATGCTAGGTACTTTCTGAAGAAGAAGCTAAATATTAATATCAGGGAGGAAAAAAGGTCTCGTAGAGGAGACTTTCCAGCTTTCATTGGAAGAAGAGTTTCTTCAAGGGGAGAGGAAACAACGAGCATTGCTGTGTCTGTCCTTAGGAAAGGAGGAATCTTTAGATGTCTGTTATCCTGAAAAAAAAAAACCAAAGTGACTTTTCTCCCCTATGTAAACCCACAGGTTGGGCTGTAGTCAGAGGAGATTGCAACATCTACAGGCAAGGCTTTGGAAAAATTTTCCTCTGGAGAATGATTCCTAATTCTTTCCCCCCACGACTTTACTTTTTCCATAGCACATCCCAGAACAGCCAAGAACTTCCTTCCCTTTTCTCTCTCTACTCAGTCTCATTAAATCCACTTTCCACTAAATAGCAATACTAAGGTTAAAGAAGTTAATGAATTAAAATGGTAGAAAAACTTTTATAGCTGATATAATCAAGTCACTTTAGATATTGTACCACTTTGGGATTAGATATTGTACCACTCTGTACAGGAGAAAGGGAGGAGTCTGAATCTCTTTTTTTTGTCAGGATTTGCTAGACCACAAGACTAATTCTTTCAACTCTATTAAGAGAGGGTTTTTTTTTCTGCATAGCTGGTGAAATTTCTGTTATTTTCCACTGGAAGTTATCAAGGTTTTAGAAAAGACAAGATCATTTGGCAGACAGCCTTTTAACTTTGTATCTTTGTCTTTCTTATTTTTAAGAGACAATGGGAAGGGAAAGTTTCTATCTTAGATCAAAGAATTATCAGTAGAAATTCTTGACAGGAAAAAATGTCAGGATGTACAAAAGCCATGATTTCTTTTTGCCATCAAAAATCAATCAGTAAGTACTTACTGAGCCTCCATTGGGTACCACACACAGTGTTAGGTGTTTTGACAGTTAAAAAAGAGGTGCAAAATGTTATCTAAGGTTTCAGGAAATTCACTGTCTTGCTAGTGAGTTAGGGAACCATATATCAATTAGCAAAACAATATAAACTAGAATATGACTAAATTGTACTGAGAATTTTGATTCAACAAATATTTGTTAAATCCCCACTGTGTACAGGACACACTGTGCCTTTGGAGGAGTCTATAGGAGAGCTAAAACAGTTCTCTACTCTCATGGAACTAATGGTCTAGTGGAATGGTTAAGAACTAAATACAAAATAATTTTAGCTTGTGATATTATGTGAGCAATACTTTAGAAATGTGGAAAACCATGTGCTAGGTGCTTTCTGAAGGAGAAGCTCACTACGAACAGCAGAGATTGGAAAATGACTTATGGTAGAGGAGAAACTTTCATTGGGTTTTAAAGGATGGGCAAGAATTTATAAGATGAAGAGAAAGAAGAAAGGATAAAGAATCACAGGAATTATAAGCACAGGACTGGAGAGGTAAAGGAGTGTTTTAGTGGTAGAGAGAAGTCCAGTTGCTAAGAGGGTTTGGTACATGGAGGAGAGTATATGAAATAAAGTGGAATAATGTGAGATAAAGATGAGTAAATTGGACAGACTCTATGAGCTATAATTTTCCAAAAAGAAAAAAAAAGGAAACTGGAGGCATTCAGGTTTAAAATGTGATCTTAGATGATCTTTGATTCAGTGTTTTCAATTTCTTTTTTGGGGGTGGGTGTATGGTATACTTTTAGGTAATGTGGGAAAATAGAGAAAGATAATAAAAGGAAAGGAACTGAAAAAGAAGAACATTTTTCAGATCAGAAAATGGATTATGGAACAAGTTTCAATGATCTTTTCAATTACATAATGCATTTTTTTTGGTAGGACTTAGGAGAATCACTTTCTCCATCAAACCTTTCATGATATTCCTTATCTAGATCTCTGTCCTTTCTTTGAATTTTCATAGGATTTTGTAGACATGTTCTGTTCTGTATTCAAACCATCTTCACTTCTCTCTTTTCTCCTCTGCTACATTGAAAACTCTAATATAGCTGGGATCATTTTTAATATATCTTCAAATGTTTCTAGTTCATTATCCAGGCTACATAAGAATGTTTTCCCTCCCACATTCGATATAGTGCTCTGCAAATGCTTAATAAATATGTTTGTTGTATAGATGATTGAATGAATCTTAATCTAAACATTATGTTACATAACAGTTACATAACATAACATTTGAATATTGCCATTTCACATTCAAGTTGGGTTCCACTAGGATCTCTTTTTTTCTTTGATAACCAGTCTTCTCACCCCATATTGTATTCATGTAACTTTTCAAAATGCTATTTGAAATTTTATTATAACCTTTCTATCATAAAGATCTCAAAGCTACTTATAGCTTGCATTGCTTGGCAACCAGTATTTCTTTCTATTGTTCTCATTTTGCAGGTAGGCGGCTATTAAGGAATAGCAAAGGGAACCTTGACAACCAACACAAGGACACATCAACCAGGAGAGAACTTTGCGATAATTGAACTAAAGTCCAGTGATTTGATCATTAAGAATATTTCTATAGCTTTGAGGCTTACAAAATGTTCTTCTCCCAACAACCTGGTAAAATAATTAGCAAAATATTATTTCCATTTTACATAATATGAAGAAGTTAGAAGGAAACTATTGGAATCAGAAAGAGCTATATTCAGACTCACTTCATTGCTATATGGCCCTAGATAAGTCACTTAACCACTTTGGAGCCTCAGTTTTCTCATCTATAAAATAAAAATAATAACACCACCTCTCTCCCAGGGTTGTTGTAAGGATAAAAGGAAATAGTTTGCATAAAATAGCTTGTAAACTATGAAGTGTTACATAAATCCAAGCAGCTTTTTTTGTCATCAGTACTATTATGATTATGATTATCATCATTATCAGCTAGGACTTAAAAAGGCATTAGAAAAAAGTAGAAATTTTGATTAAAAGAGTTTATATTATATTATATTTCTTCAGATTTTTGATGCTTGCTGCCTGTGATAGGAAACTCCAACAACCTAGGCTAAAAGAAAACAAAATGCATTTTCTCCTGGTCACTTCCATCCCTACCACCCAAGAGATCAAAGGAAACCTTCCACAATGAAACCCTACATTAATTAAGCCTGTATTGTATCAGGGTATCATAGTACCCACCAGAACATAATGATTTACAAAGACAAATACAAAGGAGATCACTATATAATGAGAGAGCTATTACTCACTCATATATATTTCTTATAAGAACTATAAAAGGATATAGGAAGTTATTGATTTGAGAGATCATATTTCTAATCTCCTTATTCCACAGATGAGGAAAGTTAGCCTCAGAGTGTCAAGAAATATCCTAATTAGTAGGGAATTTGAAACTAGAACCCAAGTTTCTTGACTTACAGTCCAGTGTTCTTTAAATTATATTACTGCTTGAAATATCTTTAAAAATATCAAAACTACTCTCTAGATGGCAAGTTGGGCATGACTGTCTTAGTCCCACATTTCTGGGCCATATATTGTCTTTATAAAGGTGGTTCACCAGACCACCGACTGTTTATCATACTTTTTTCCACAGGGCCAGACAAATTGCCATAGAGAACTCAATGACAGATTCTGGTTTATACAATTTAATGCCTAAGATTGGCTTCTAATTAGTCATCTTAATGTCTTCCCTCTGGGATTATCACCTTTTTATTTCATCTCTATTTTGTTTGTACTTAGTTGTTTGCATGGTGTTTCCTCATTAGACTGGGATCTACTTAAGAGGGGTTTTTGTTTAGTTTTGTCTTCCTTTATATCCTCAGTGATTTAGGACAGTATCTGAGAAATAGTAGATGCTCATTGACTTGACTTGATCTATAGGATAGGGAGTCTTAATTCTTTGTCTGAGTTTACTGAATGTGAAAATACCCTCTCAACTCCCTTTCCATGGACCATTTTGACCAGAACACAGTCCATGGATAATGAAGCTAGTTTCAGTCAATATTCAAAAACTTTAGAGCTCTTTGTCTCAATCTTTTTTCTCCCCTACAATATTCTGTCATTGTTATTTGTGGGCATGATCTATTTCCCCTATTACAGTATAAGCATTTTGATAGGATGACTTAGATTTTATCTGACTTTATGTCTCTGTTGCTTAACATGATTCTTCAGAACACTGTAAACGTATGCAGCTGTGCCAGGGACCTGGGATCTCATCAGGAAAGGAAATTCCCAGTATGGAAATTCCCAAGGCCTTTAAAGGGACCCCAGATTGATTTCTGTTTACTTTTATTTATTTGTCTCTTTATTCTTGTCTCAGTATTTGTAAGCAAGGACTATTTTTGTTTTGTATTGTCAGCATGTAACATAGTACATCTGTGTGTGTGTGTGTGTGTGTGTGTGTGTGTGTGTAAAAGAGAGAGAGAGACAGAAAGAGAGAGTGTGAGAGAGAGGGGAGAGGGAGAGAGAGAAAGAGAGAGAGAGAGAGAGAGAGAGAGAGAGAGAGAGAGAGAGAGAACTTAGAACTCCCTTTCCCCATTTGTGTGGTCTACTTCTATATAGTAAACACTCATTCAGAATGCAATAAAAATCTGCTTATCTTTATTTGGAGACAAGCTCCATTATAAAAGTACATACAGCAAATAAACAAAGTTTAAAGAGAGTGGGAAAGCCTCCTGAGAGTAACTAATGCCAGTTGGCCAGGTACCTCCAAGGCAAGAGAAGGGGAGGAAGAGAAGATGGGATAAATTTACCAGGTCCCTATAGTGGTGACAGTCAGTTAAAACACAAGATTCTATGTAGGCAAGTTGCCCCTTATGTAAGTCAGTGAATCAGCAAAAACTCCAAATATACACAATTATGTTCAGTAGCTGGGGCAGCATCACCCTTCTCTTGAGATCAGCCTCCATTGCTGCTAATGGGTGTTCTTACTTTGGGGGCCCCTACTTTTTCTCTTCTTTTTAGTAAGTCTCAAAATTTCCCAGGCTTTCTCCATTCTGTGTAGGTAGACTCTGATTCTCATGATTCTTCCTGGGTGGTTTGAGCTTAGAAGGGGAATACCAACAAAAGAAGGCAAAGGAATGCAGAAAGAGGGGATGCAAAGATGTTAGACAAACGTTGTTGCCTACATCATAATTTCATCCTTGACTAGTTCTGCACATAGAAACTAGGAAATTTATGATGACCTAGTCACCTGATTTGGTAGATGAGTTATTACTGATTGTCTGGGGCTTTGTGAACTTTTTTTTGGTTCATTTACAAATGGACCTTTAAGTACTCTTCAATAAATGAAATAATAACTCATTGTGGTATTTGTTTTATGTTATATTGTTTTTAGGATGAACTGTCCTGATATCCCAATTTACTTAAAATAACAATAACTACTCTTGGGCAGTAAATAGGAAATATAGGCACTTTTTACCAGAAACATTTTTTTTTAGTGTAGGAAGTTTTGATTTTTGAGAAATGAGCATGATGTCTGTGGCTGAAAACACAGTAAGAGGAATCTCCTGCATGTCTTTGGTGAGAACAGGTCTGCTACAGATCAACTGGTCCCAGCTTCCAGAGAAGTAAAACGAAAATGCAACAAAGTCTGATGAAATCAGTAAGAAAAATTAAATGACACTTTCTCCTTGTTAGTTACCTCAAAGTGAAATGGTCTACCCTGGGAGGTATGGATTTCTTTTCATTGGAAGTCTTCCTCCAGAGACTAACGGACCAGTTATTAAGTGGGGGTTCTTTTCCAGTTTAGGGTTGAAATAGATGACCACTGAGGCACTCTCTGTTTCTTATTCTGTGATTTTTGTTCAGCTTCAAGGATCTTCATAATCATAATTTATTCCTCATTAATGAATCTTATGCAGGGATCATGAATAGTAGGCAACAGATATTCCATTTCATTTCTCCCAATCCCAAAGCCTGACCTATTTCATTCAATTTAACCACTCTTTTAGTCCAGAGCCAATTTGAAGCTGAGGTAGGGGATTGGGGTAAGAGGGGAGGTGGGCAGGCTGCCCAAAACCTCCCAAGCGTGGACTAAACTAAATTAAATGTAATTGAGAAGTATTTAACAAAATAAATAAAAATGCAATTTAACATATGCGGTTTTCTTGGTCAATATGGGCCTGCAGGGATCCATTTCTATTTGAGTTTGATACCAATGGTCCAGAGCATAGAATTCTGCTTACAATTGCTAGTCAAAGACCCATATACTGTGCAGGAAAGAATACTTCCCCTAATATACTATTCTAATGCTTTATCATGGTAGGAAGGTGGCTGTGTTTTCAATGGCAACTCCAATAGACCACAAACTCTGACAGGACCTACCTAGCTGGAAAGATTTTGAATCCAGGCTGGGCAACAAACTATTGAACCTCTTCTTGGAGGCCAACTTAGCTAAGTTTTGAGAGGCTCATTTCCAGACAGACGTTAGATGGTGAAATTCTTTTGGCTTCAGCAACTCACAAAAGAGACAAACTTGCAAGATGAAACTCCTGTTTTTGCAGAGACTAGGGAAAATGATGTGGGTTCAATTGTGTCTTATTCATTGTGATGCCATTTAGGGCTTTCTTGGCAAAAATATTGGATGCCATTTTCTTCTCCAGCTCCAATTTATAGATGAAGAAACTGAGACAAATAAGGTTGTGACTTGCCCAGGGTTACACTGCTAGTAAATATGTATGGTCAGATTTGAATTAAGGTCCTTCGGACTCAAAGACTGGCACTCTTCCACTGTACCACCTCTCTGCATGGAAGATGGGTAAGAGTATACTAAGGTCATGTGGGTAGTTTTAAGGCAGTGTACTAGCATTACAAGCTGAGTGCTTTGATGGGCAATGGGGAAATAGTGACAATATTCATACAGGATGAGAACTTATGGAGAAGTTGCAATCTGCATTAATGTATGGACTTGGATGAAGTCACATCAAGAGGGGACATGAATTCTAATAGTAGGTCCTTGCTCATTTGCCTCAGAGATCTTAAATTTGAATTCCGATTCTGTTACCCACTATTTGTATTGTTTTGGTTAAATATGGGCTTGCAGGGATCCATTGAATGAACTTCTATGAACCTCAGTTTCTTCATTTGTAAAACAAGATGATTAGACTCGATATAACTAAGCAAATTTTCAATCTTGTACTCATTTAGAAAGCTGATTTTTTAAGTCCATTTACTTCTATTCTCAAGTCACTCTTTTTTTCTTCTATCTAGATGATGCACTCATTATCATCACTAACAGAAGTTTTTTGCTAATGAAAGAAAAGAGGGCATATTTATCACTCAGACAAAACTGTTTTGGTTCTTTGGCCATAAGTCTGACAAAAGACTTGATGGAAAGGGATCTGGTCCTCTTGGCTGACTTGTTGTTTTCATATTTTTTGTGGCTTTTAGTTATCTGTTCTATCTGTGCCAGCCATTGCCAAGAGTAATTGGCAGATGGTTATACATCTCATGCAGGAAGCATAACATGCTTACTTTTAAGGCTTTGGGTTCAACTGAAATATGGGAAAAGATAAAAAGCTATTCATTGAAGAATTGTTTGCAAAGAATAGTCAATAGGGTAAGGGAACACCATACCAAGAACTGGGAAATAGAAATCTCATCTCAGGTCTGCTGTCAAGTCAATTCACCTCCTTGGATGCATTTTCCTTATCTGTGGAATGAAACAGTTGAATTAGATGGGGAGTTCTGAACCTTTTTAATGGGTGTCATGGCTCCCTTCTCAGGATAATTTATGATTACAAAGGAAATTAATTATATTAAAATAAAGATGTATTTTCTTTTCTTTCCATATTCTTCAACCCCCTGAAATCTATCCACAGACCCTTGAGGTTCAATCACAAGTGATTAATCCTTGGTTAAGAACCCCCACTAGATAAACTCTATGGCCCTTTCCATTTATATGGAATTGATGGGGGAATGTGAAGGTATGCTAAAGAAATAAAAACAAAAAATTCAAGTCTTTGTAGAGAAGATTTGGAAACTGCCTGGAGGTCATGCAACTAGGTTTAACTTTGGAGACCTGGGATGGATAGGCAGTGTTTCATCCCAGGAGATGAAGAGGGCATCTAAAGAGGACAGGGTCAGAGAAGGGTTTGTTCCACTTGGTTCAATAAAGGAAAATTTTATTGGGGTGTTCCTGGCAGATGTGAGGAAGGATGTGTGTGCTTTGTGTTGTTTCTCTCTTTGAGATCGGGTTCTGGTGTTTTTCTTGTGTTTGAAGTCTGCACAGGAAGTTTGGGTTATGGGAGGCTTGCTACCCAAGGCCATCCAAGTGCCCCAAAGCATGCGCCAAACTTGAAAGCCAACAGCAATGCAGAATGCTGGCCAGTGGACTGGAAAAGGAGAGAGGGAAGAATGGCATGTCCTGGCCCAGTGGCAAGGAAACTCAAGGTTGGCTACCTTGAGAGGTGGGAACAGCCATGCTTACAAGACAGTCACTTAGGATTTCCTTAGCAGGGCCTATTTGTGTAACCTCAAGGATACCTGGCCATGACCCAGTGTGGTAAGAACATTGCTGTGAGAATCTGGACCACAGTCACTGTGGAAAATTGAGTTGCCTCATCGTGGAAAGATTTTTATAATCTGTAATTTGCTATAGACCAGCCATCCTTCCACTGATAGCTTTGAAAAAATTAAAAAAAATAAATTTAGAGTCAATGTGCAATAAAAACTTTATGTGCCATAAAAATTGTTTCTTCAGGACAGTCCTGGGATGCTTGTCTGATGCCACATATTTTGGAGCCTGTGTTTGGTGATGAACTGTTGATTTAGTTCTCTGTCCAGAGCCAAGGGAAATAAATAGCCCCATTTTCTCTCTCTCTCTCTCTCTCTCTCTCTCTCTCTCTCTCTCTCTCTCTCTCTCTCTCTCTCTGGATCTGGTAACATGCAGGGTGGATTGCCAAGGGATTTATGATCAAAGAGTTTAGTCTCCTTGTCAAGGGTGAGTGGTTGAATGATGCACCTTTGTATGTTAGAGCTGTAAATGAGCTGACAGAAGAGAGCCCAGTACCCACTCAATGGAGAGACACGGGCAGGCAAGACTGGAAATGCCATCGTGGATTGGCTTGGGCTCCACATTCATCCATTTGAAGTGGGTCAGAGGAAGTTAGAATGTTCCATTCGTAGCGTCTTCATTTGTTAGGATTATGCTGACCGAAATTAATTAGGTTTGGCTCCTATAGTGAGGTCGGCTTTTTATTTATTCAGCTTTTAAACTTCTCTGGAGAAACCATACTGAATCAATTCAAACCAGATAAGATGTGTACAATGCCTGAAAACCAATGTTTTTTCCAGTGCTCTGCCATTCTCCTATCTGGAGGAAATCAAAACTCTCTGTCATGTAAATGAAGCTGCAGCATTCTAGCCTCCTCCAAATAACAAAGAACCCAGACCTGAGGACCAGGGGCAAACTCTGACCAACATCACTGCCCACCTTTCTCTTAAAGGCCTTCTGTATTATTGGCTGTCATCTCTCCGTCTCCTTGGTTTGTTGACCCTGGAGGCCTGGGAAATGTTCCTACTTAACAAGGCAGACATTTTCCCCAGCCAATGTTGACTTTTAGAAGCTTCTTAAACCCTTAAAATAGTAAAGTAGTGAAGAAGCTATCAAATCTAGGTAGGCCTCCTGAGTAGAAAGATGAAGAGTTAGAATGAAAAAAAGAAGAGTAGAAAATTATTAAAGAGTTTGGAACCTTTAGTTATTATAAATTCAGAATTAACATCCAACTCACAAAGGTCAGAAATTTCCACTGCATTTCTTTTCTCTTTCTAATTTTCTATTATTCTGAATTTAATAAACAATCGTAAACATGGATATTTCCATGTACAGAGGAGAATAGAAAGGTAACTATAAAATGACATTATATCATATATCATTGCGATGTAGTTTATGAAGATAGCTTCAAAACTGCATCACTTCTTTGTTATATCTCATTCAAATTTCTGGAATTTTTTTTCGATGTCTCACTGACATATTTCTTTTTTCCCTTTTTGGGGGGTAATTTTATCACTTACTGCTGTCTCTCCCTAATCCCTGCTTCACCAAATCCCACTTTATTTTTTAACAAATTTGATAGTCAAGCAACAAATCAATCATGTAATAAAAGTTTAGTAAGCACCTGGTTCAACAAATCCAGTCATTGGCCATGTCCAAAAATGAATATCTCTGTTAACAGTTGGGAAATATGCTTGTTAATCCTTAGTCTTCTGGAATCATAATTAATAATAATAATTCTGGAATTATAATAGGTCATTTCATTGATCAGAGTACTTAAAATTTTTGAAGTTTATTTTCTTCACAATTTTGTAGTGTTTGTATAATTTATTTTATTACTTCTACTTACTTCACTCTGTATTAGTTCATGCAAGTCTTCTCAAGTTTCTCTAAACTCATCCCTTTCTTTATTTCTTAAGGCACAATAACATTTTATTGCATTAATATGCTGCAATTTGTTCATCTCTTTTCCTTGAAGTTCGCATTGCTTGCTGCAACCAAAAATGCAGCTTTAAAGTCTTTTGTACATATGAATCTTTTCCTTCTTTCTTTTTATCTCTTTGATGTATATGCTTAGAATTGGGACTTTCAGTTAAAAAACAATGCATAGTTTGATAACTATGGGGGTATAATTATAAACTGATTTCCAAAATGGTTAATAGTTCTACCAACAGTGTATTAATATTCCTGCCTTCTGTATCTCTTCCAAAAATTCTCATTTTATATTTTTGTCATTTTTGCTAACATGATAGGTATGAGATAGAACCTCAGAATTGTTTTTAATTAGCATTTCTATTATTTTTCATAATTCAGATAATTTTATCTATTGAGGAATAACTCTTATATATCTGAATATTTGAATCATTTCCCTATATCTTGTATATCAGATCTTTATAAGAGAAACTTAATGAAAAAAATTTTCTCCAATTAACTATTTCCTAATTCTTCCTTCCTTCCTTCCTTCCTTCCTTCCTTCCTTCCTTCTTTCCTTCCTTCCTTCCTTCCTTCCTTCCTTCCTTCCTTCCTTTCCTCTGTTTCTCTCTCTTTCTTTTTCTCTTTAAATTTCTATTTCCTTCCCTCCCTCCCCACCCTACACTAGAGAAGGTTATCATTTAATGAAGATTTATAAATGTATGAAAAACCATACTGTGAGGATCTCTAGGTGACACAGTAGATAGAACACTAGCTCTGGAGTCAAGAGGATCTGAATTCAAATTCAGCCTCAGACACTTGATACTTGCTAGTTGGGTAAGTTACTTAACCCCATTGCCTCACAAAAACAAAAAAAACCTCAAACTTTGCATATTTCTATTGATCAGTTCTTTCCCATCTAATTCTTAACCACATGGATTTTATGTCTGAAAAACCTTTTCAATTTTATGCAATAAAAATAGTATGATTTTATTTCCTGTGATCATCTCACTCCATTAGATAATCTAAAACTCTTTCTGTGTTTATGTGTCTCCTTCTCTGTTCTTCTATTTTGTTAAAATAGCAATACAGTTTCTATGTGGATCATGTATTTGTTTGGAGTTTATTATGTTTTTTTTGTGTGAAATCCCAACACTTCATTTCTACTAGATTTCTTACCCAGCAATTTTTTGTTGACTAATGAATCTTTAACTTAGTAGATAGTAGTCTTTGAATTTATGGAATCTATGTTCTACTCTATGAACTACTCTGTCAATTTGCTTCTGGATCTAGTGTTCCACATTCCATCTTATTAGTCATCTGTGAGTTTTTGTCCCCTTTGAGATCTTTCTAGTTCAGACACCTATGGACTCTCAGACTCTCACCTGAGTTCCCGATGCTTCCCAGGTGGGGAATCTTTTCCAGGTCCCACAGCTTCTGGATATTCTTATACAGTTTTAGATGAGATGAAGAAACTTACTGAACTTTCTCTTTAGATTGCTCCATCAGTATTCCATCTTATGCCTTTTCTAGACCATTTCTGGAGTATATATGTAAGAAATTTGGGTTATTGTTGACCTTTTGCACTATCTTAGCCAGAAATTCAATTGTGTTCTTAGCTCTGAATGTTTTTTTACTTATTCAAGTAGAGCAAAGGTCTTACATTATACAGGTTGGAAAAATGAGGCATGAAAAGGCTTCAGAGAGCTGCCAAAACATCAATAGCAACAACAAAACCTGAGATAGGCCAAAGTCAAAACTTTGGTCAATCCTTTTTTCCTCCTAATTTTTCTCTTTGAATCTCTATTTTCCTTAAAATATAAGCTTAAATTTCATTTTCTGCTTAGGATCTTGACTGAATCCTGTTCTCACAAGCTGCCAATTTTGTCTCTCCAAATTTTTTCTTTTAGAGTGAGTTCTCCCTATCTTGATAGACATATAAGTCTACATTTTTCCAAATCTGGAAGTGTGGTGGTTTTTTACAGGTCTGATTGTTGGTATAGAAGCTTTGATCTATTCTGTCCTGGGTTAGATTGCCCTTCCTTAGGAAGCCTGGTACCTCTTTTCCCTCCCCCTTACTCCTGGGTTGCTCATATAGGTGTAAGACTTAATGTGGACACCCAATCAACTTAGGCCTTTCTCATCTCAGAACTCAAAGATCCAAACAAAATTTACATAAGAGAAAGCTATGGGATAAAACCTTCCAATTATTTATTGGTAGAATCTTTTCATACAAAATGTACTTTCCTAAACTGTCTCCTTAATCTAATAATTTTTAAAAACTTTGTTCTTTTATGCATAGAATTCCATATATGTTGAAATCTTTTTTACTCATCATGTCAGTTGAATTGACTCCTTTATGCCAAATTCATCCATTGATAAATTACCTGCCTTGTCTTAATTGGAAACTTCTCCTAACACTACTATCACCTTTAAGTGGGCAGACTTCTAGCTAAATGACTTGCTAAGGAACTTGTCTTCAAGTGACAGGGAGTTACTTGACTTATTTACCCTGTCCCAGGGTTTCCCCCAAAGAACTGATTCAGCTGATTAGTCTAATGATATTCCCTCCAAGAAAAGATCACAAACCCTCTGCAACTTAGAAGATCTTTGAACATTACTGAGAGTCATCAAGATGTCCAAATGATGAGCTTTTCTGAAGTCCTCAAAAAACAGACAGACATGCATTCCATTCCCAGTTCGGTTTTTAAAGACTTCTGGCTTTGTAGAACCAAGAAATTTTATACCAAAGACACAGACTACCCCAGAACACCTCCAAAACTTGAGGGGACAACAGAATATGACTTGTGGAACAGCTAAGTAATGCATGGAATACTAACAAAGAGTTCATAGTGTTATTAAATAACTATATTAAAAAACCTGCTTAGGTTAGAGTTATCAAAGTGATCAACCTTTGAAGATGACAGGTTCACATAACAAAGTTAGAACCATGGGATAGGTAGTGGCAAATAAAGATCTTGCCTTGTTAGTTTAGCTTCTGTTCTTGACTGAATTTATTTGCAATTGAGTCTGAATGCTTTGGGGTTACATTTTGGTCTGCAAAATAATCCACACTATCTCTACAAAGGGTGTGTTCCAAAAATCTTAGTACTATTTTGGGCATGAATAGTTTACAAAGAGGAAGGGGGGGGAGGGAAGGAAAAGGGCAGTACAATAGCTTAAGATAATCCCAAGATTTTTTGAACCCTCTGTGTAATAACATAGAATCAATCAGCTTCATATTGAGGTCAGTTGATAATGATGATGATGATGATGATGATGATGTGTGTGCTTGTCTTTTGCTCTCAAAAAAGACCATGGCATCAGGGAAATGATGCCATGACAAGTAAATGAATTGCACTTGAGTTGAGGTAGCTATGGAACAGATGATGATAGAGACAAAGGGTAGAATCAAGAGAGATACCAAGAGGGATAGAAGGAGAGGAAGAGAAAGTGACTGAAACCCACAATAAGACAGAGAAAGACAAGGGAGAGATAAAGAGATGGTGAATCAGAAGGTGTTAGTATTGACTTTGAGTAGAGTGCAAAAACTTTCAAAAGATTTTTGAGAAATAATTGTCAAATCAATTGATTAACTATAGCTTGGTGAGATCTTAGAGAACCCTTATTGTACAATGAAAGAAAACTGTGATTCAAGAAGTTGAAGAGACCAAGATCCCCTGAGTTGGCTTATGACTGAGCCAGAACTAAAACACAGGTCTCCTGATTCCCAGCATAAGGATTTTTCCTATTTCACTGGACTATTCACTCTCCCAACCCCTCGTCCTGCAGAACTAATCTTGTCCTCCATTGTGCATCTACAACTATTCTATCTTAAAAACCTTGGACTTGGATTTTCTTTCCTCTGTTTTTCCATACCACTAGTCAAGTGATTGCTAAAAGATAGCTCCCAGGTTACTAGGTTTGCTTTGATAGGTGATCAGTCTGTCAGACAGGGCATCATCCATCTAGTAGCTTGAAGACACAAAAAGAAATAATGTCTCTGGATTATAAAATAACTTATCAATGAGAGAAGGCCAGAACTTACTTCTGAAGCCTGGGAACAAAATCTTGTTTAACCTACATGAGCAGAAATAGAAGCCACAAGTACAGGCATATTCAAAACCAGAATTATATAGTCGCTTAACAGAAAAGAATATTATGTCCTGTTGAGGTTTATCCACAAGTTGGGGAGCTGAGCCAGACCCAGGGATTCTAAGTTCCTGTGTTTCCTGAGTTGCCAAAGAATGGAACCACTTCCTTAGGCAATAATCAAGCTCCCTGTTTCTAAAATATCTTGCCATTCAAATTGAACACATTTCAGAAAGCGAGCTCCAGTTTCCCCATTTCCAGGAAGCTCTGACAAGGGAAAAAAAACCATACATATCTTGGAAGAATTGGTACTTCTTCCCAGTGGTGCTGCATTTTGAATGGCTCTCCAAGTAAGGTGGAATCATTTGCAAGCTATTGGGGTGTTGGGAGTGGAGGGAATGGGTGGAAGAGATGTGGAATATAAATGTGTTCCAAATGCTCTTATTGACTATTGCTACAGGCAAGGTCAACTAGGTGGTGTAGTGGATAGTGCCCTGAGATAATGTCAGGAAGAACTAAGTTCAAATCCAGTCTCAGATTTTACTAGCTGAGTGACCCTGGTCAAGTCATTTTGTCCAAATTTCCTCATCTGTAAAATGATGATAACATCTACCTGCTGGAGTGGTTTAAAGGATCCAAATGAGGTAGTAATTGTAAAGCATTTATATATAGGACACACTATCTACATGTGGATGTGATCTGAATAGAAAGAATCCAGGAAAAAACCCTGGTTCGGTTACATTTCCCCATCAGCCCAAAAGTCATCTATCATCACTTCATTCCTTGGGCTGAGCATAGGGACTCACAATTATCCTTTTTTTTTAAGATGCAAAGACTCTTAAGGTTTTAATGCCCCCCCATCCCCATTTTACAGATGAGGAAGAAACTAAGACACAGAAAGATGAAATGCTTTGGTCAATGTCACAGAGGGAATGGCAAAATCTGAACTCGGTTTTCTGATTCCAAATGCATTATTCTTTCGATTACAAGCATCCAGAATGCTTTAATATTCAATAATTTAGAACCATGGAAACTTAGAATTAGATGAGACCTTAAAGATTAGCCAATTCAATCCTATTAGTTAACAAAGGAGAAAATGGAAGCTCAGACAAGCTGAAGATCTTACGCAAATAATGCATAGCTTCCATGGATCAAAGCTGAGATTGCAATCTAGTTCTCCTGTCTCTCAAACCCAATTCTTTTTTTTTTTTTCATTCCTCCAGAACTAAGTCAAGGCAAGATGGAAGGGCCTGGGGGGTATGGTAAAAATAACTGGATATTCAGTATAAGGAAAGAATTTGAAATAAGGGGATATTCAACTTGCCAAGTAACCAAATAGCAGAAAATGAAATACTTGCAGATAGTAATAAAAGACCAAAAAATGAACTATTCCTTTTCATCTGGCTAGGGCAAGACTGAGATATATATGTATGTATGTAGAGAGTATTTTTGTTGTTTGCTATATATTTATAGATATGGATATGCATATATATATATATATTTCATAATTATATATGGGAATATATCTGAATCAATTATATACACACACACTGAGTAAGAAAACAATTTAATAGTGAACTAAAGAATCTAAGGAGAAATGGGCATAATAAGGAAAAAAACAGAGAAAAAGGTAGAGGAAATGAATGAATATTTCAAAGGAACAATCTCATTTCTTCATTATTAAATCAATAGGTTAGCTGGTAGGATACTATATCAGGATACTCCTTGGATGGGAAGAGTAGAGTGTGAGTTGTAGGAGGCAGATTTGGTAATGCCTGGTCAGGGTCTGGGACCAGAGGAGGACAAGTGACCTTTAATGGGGTGGGAGAATAAGGATCATATTCCAGGAGCAGAATATAAAGAGGAGAATGAAGAGCAGGATAGGATCAGTACAAGAGGGAAAAGATGGGGAGGGAAGGAAATCAGACTATGAGTAAAACTTGCTCCTTAGAAGTAGTAATTGTTATTCAGTTGTGACCCCATTTGAAGTTTTATTGGCAAAGATGCTGGAGCAATTTGCCATTTCTTTCCTCTAACTCATCTTCCCAAATGAGGAAGTTCAGGCAATGAGTTAAGTGACTTGTCCAGGGTCGTACAGCTAGTAAGTGTCTGAGGCAGTTCTGTGTTTGTGTTTTTTAATACTGTTTTAATTGCAAATACCAAAAATGTAACTCTGACCCATAGCAGAGAAATCATAGGAAAACAATCAAGCCAAAGGCAACATTTGAAGCCATAACAAATATCCAGTATTAAAACTATCAACTTGATTTAGAAATGGCATGACTTTATTTCCTCCATTACTTTTCAACCTTCATTTCATGCTCTTTGCCCCTAATTCTTTTGGATTGTACCAACTACTTATTTCTTCTCTCTTGATGTGTGGCCAAATCTGAGACTGGATTTGAACTCATGAAGTTGAGTCTTTCTGTCTTCAGATCTGGCACTGTAGACACTGTGTCTAATTTTCCCAGAGGCAGGAGAGGGTGAAATAATATCAGGTAGATTACCCTTCTTGGGTAGGAAGGGGTGAAAACAGAAACTGTACAAGATCAGTTCAAGCAAGACAATGTCATTACTCTTATTTCTAATTACTACTAAAGGGAGGATGCTTTGGGCATCCAGAAAGTCATATTTCTGATAGAATAAAACAGAGGGCTAGAGGATCAAAGAAAGGTTCATATGATATCAAAAGGGATAATGGATGCATGAGAAGGCAAAGAATATTTGCTAGCATTTATTAAAGTGCTTTACAATTTGCAAATTGCTTTACAATTATTATTATCTCATTTGATTCTTGTAAAACCCTGAAAGGTAGCTAGGTGTCATTATTATGTATGATCCCCTTTTTAGAGATGAGGAAACTGAGGCACACAGAAATTAAGTGACTTGCCCAAGGTTATAGTTAGTAAGCATCTGAGGATTTGAATGTATGTCTCCCTGACTTCAAGTCTTGTTCTATATCCACTATGTTACTTTATTGCCTTAAAAAGATCAGGTTATAACCTGGAATGAAGTTTAGGAATATTTCCCATTTAATTCTACTTCCTTCATCAATAATTAGTATTCCTGAGAATAGATGTTATATACTTGTGGCAGAAACAAGGAATAAGAAAGTAATAGAAGAGATCATATAGGAATATTACAAATTCTTTCACTGAAATATAAAAATGGATAGGGAGGGGGTAAGATTAGGTTAGATATTGTACTCTTGTGGGTGTGAAAGGGAAGGATTAGATAAAAGGGAGGGAGGGAGGGAGGGAGAGAGAGAAGGAAAAATTATAAAAGTAAACACAAGTGGTTTGGGATTGAATAGTTAATGAGAGGGAGAGGGAGATTAGAGTAGGCAACTGGATTTAGATTTATATAAGCAAAATAAATTGCATAGAATACATACTAAAAGAAGAGGTAAATTATATATGTGTGTGAATACATATGTTACAAATGAATTATTAGAGGCCTTATAATATTTATGATTCTAAAGGTGAGTTTATTAAATCCCCTCCCCAAAAAAATAATGATTAGAATTAGAATGATTAGAATAATGATTAGAAAACAAAACTGAACAATCTACTTCATACAAGAAGCATCAGGGTATGTGGGAAATGGCCCTGCTTCTTGAGTCAGAAAGACTGGATTTAAATCTTAGCTCTGCGTAAACTGTTTAACTTCCTTTCAAAAATTCAATTGCTTTACTCCTGCCTGGACTATTTCATCAACAATATTTTTAACTGCTTACTGTTTGTCTCTACTTGAACATCCTACTGATGTTCAAGTTTAACATGAAATCATTGTTCTTTCCCTAAAACTTGTCCTTGCTCTTAATTCCTCTACTGGTAACACCATCGTCTCCTAGACTTTGAGGTTCAAAATCTCATGGTCATCTTTGGTCTATCTTCCTACACTTCACACAGTCCAGTACTTGACAAATTTTATCAATCTTTCCTTTGAATATTTCTAATTTTTCCCTTCCTATACTCCCATACTGCCTCCACTCTAGTGCAATAAGGACTTCACCATCTCTCTAATGAACTTTTATAAAAGGCTTTTTGCTAACCTTTCTGCCTCTGGTCTCTCCATTTCCTCAAACAAATGTGTGTGATCATCAGGGAAGGTTGAACAAGTTGTGGTATATGAACGTAATGAAATGCTACTGTTCTAAAAAAAATGATGAGCAGGTGGATATCAGAAAAACTGGAAAACCTTACATGAACTGAACCAGGAGAACATTGTACATAGTAACAGCAACATTATATGACAAACTTGAGTCTTCTCAACAATGCAGTGATCAAAGGAAATTCTAAAAACCCCCCACAACTTTTGATGGAGAATACCATCCACATCCACATCCAGAACTATTGAGTCTGAATGTAAATCAAAGTAAACTATTTTCATTTTTAAAATTTTTTTTCATTCTCATGATTTTCCCCTTTTGTTCTGATTCTTCTTTCACAGCATGGCTAACATGGAAATATGCTTAACATGATTGTGCATATATCAGATTGCTTTCTGTCTTATGGAGGAGAGAGGGAATGGAGGAATGGAGGAAATTTTATAAAAATGAATGTTGAAAACTATCTCTAAGTATAATTGAAAAACAATAATGATTTAAAAAATTCAATGCTGTTTATCAGTAATAAAACTCAGTGAGATGATAACTTCTTATTTCAAAAATAATCACTAGGTTTTGGAATTATCATGAACTTATAGTTATTTATTATTATTTTTATTATTATTATCATCTTTCTCTGTTAGCAGTATTTTGGATTATGAGTGGTATGGCTTAAAAGTTTTTTGCAGTATGGGTATTATACATATCTTTCATTCTATTCTGATTTTTCAAACTTAATCTTATGGCATGTGTCTACCTCTACAGGTTCTATGGTTTAGAAAGTTAGTATGATATAATGGAGAGGAAAAGAGTTTGAACTCAGAGGACTTGAATTCAGATTTTCCCTCTGTCAACTTCCTGTGAAACTTTGAAGAAATAACCTTTAAAATTTTTTTACTTTGGGTCTTAGTTTTTTCAAATTGAGGGATTGGACTCAATGTCCTCTAAGGTTCCTTCTAACTATGACTATTGATCCTAAATATGAACAACTATTATATTATTGTTTGTCCTTCATTTTTTTCAAGTAGACTAATGATATCATGGAGTGATGTCTTGACTTGACAATGAATTGAATTTAAGTGAGATAGAGTTGCACAAAGTAATTAGCTTCACTCACTTTTCCAGAGTCATTCAAGTCTAGTGGCAGGACAAAAGTTGGTATGACTGGTGATGTTCAGGATGCAATGGAGGACTTTGGTGTCTTCATGTTTGAACAAACTCTAAGTGCTCTACTCTATTTGCTTCATTCACCTTCATGGTGATTGGAACAAATCATTTTCATCAAGCCATTCTTCTGGGGAAGTCTTCACATGCCAGGGGTAGACAATTCCAACTCACCAACAGGTTTGAGACCTGTTAGTTATTCAGCATGGTTTAGCCTGTCTGAAACAGTCTTACTAGGGTATGGCCATTGTACATGCTACAGTTTCTTGTAGTCACAGGTGACTAGAATGCTCAAAGGCATGTAAGGCCTTCACACTTCCCCAACTAGATTATCTTTGATGTTGTGACAAAAGAAATCAAATCATTATCTTATGAGCAAGGACTGTAGGGTTGGGATTCACAATTATTCCTATTTCAATTAGTTTCTGTTTTTTTTTTTCAATTTCCTTGGGTATTGGGGAGGGTGGAGGTAAGGGCCACAGGTCTTCTGAATTTGATGACAGATTTCAGACTTCCTCTTTACCCTAAGTGACCACGAGAGAGATCTGGGGTCCAGGCTGGAAGTGGATCAGTCCTGGTTTCAATTGTAGCCCCTTGCAGACTGGAATCATATAATGAAAAGAGTGAGTGGGGTGAAGGGATCCATTTCCACCCCCCCCAAAGCATTCTGATTGCTTTCACACTTACATAACTCCCTAACAGCTGGAGGTACAGACATCCAAACTGGCAGCTCCGAGGCTCCCATTGCGAAAGGAAATTTGACTCAAATTTGAAGAGAAACAGCTAAATAGTTTTAAAATGATTCAAGCCTTTGTATTATTTACCATTTAGTGAGTGCTGGTGACATTCAAGGCATCATGCACAATTTCCAAACAAGTACACTCACGAGCATCATGATGATGGTTTATAAACTGATCATGGCTCTTCATAAAAGAATATTTATAATCTTTCTTTTGCATCCTAATCAAGATCTGTTTTACCTCAGCTCCTCTGACCAGACACCACATAGCTTTCTTAGTTTAGAGGAATATTTTCCCATACTTTTGTTCACATGA